>NW_015546304.1:2322-2994 GCF_001515605.1 Sinocyclocheilus anshuiensis | reverse complement strand
ATATATATATATATATATATATAGCTAATATTAATAGAATAATGGGAAAATATGATTGTTTTTTTCAGGAACAGCATTTCATACTGTCACTTTAGACTAACTGAACGCATCCTTGCTGAATTACAGTCTTAATTTATTTCAAATAATGTCATGGTTTCCACAAAAATATAAAGCAACTTAACTGTTTTCAACATTGATAATAATAAGAAATGTTTCTGAAGCATCAACTCATCATGTTAGAATGATTTCTGAAGGATCATGTGACACTGACCGGAGTAACTGGAGTAATGATGCTGAAAATTAAAGGGATAGTTCACCCAAAAATGAAAATTGTGTCATTAATTATTCACGCTCATGTTGTTCTAAACGACCTCCGTTCATCTTCGGAACACAAATTAAGATATTTTTGATGCATTCTGAGATCTACGGATACGAAAACGGCGTATCCGAGTGACGCAGCTGACACAGAACAGCATACACTGTTTACGTTCAGTGGATATTCTCAAAAATGGCGCCAGGGTGACGCGGAGGAGACGAATTGTTTAATAAAGTCATTATTTTTGTTTTCTTTGCGTACAAAAAGTATTCTCGTAGCTTCGTAATATTATGGTTGAACCGCTGATGTCACATGGATTATTTTACCAATCTCCTTGCTACGTTTCTGGACCTTGA
>NW_015546304.1:2003-2217 GCF_001515605.1 Sinocyclocheilus anshuiensis | reverse complement strand
TTGAACCCCTGATGTCACATGGATTATTTTACCGATCTCCTTGCTACGTTTCTGGACGTTGATCGTGGTAATTGCATTGCTGTCTATGGGAGGGTCAGAGATAGTGATGCGCGGATGAGCTAAAACGTCACCCGAATCCGCAGCTTCAAATAAATTATCCACCCGCCAACCGCCCGCACCTGTATTTTTGTCTGATTTAGATAACCGCACCCGA
>NW_015546304.1:0-1567 GCF_001515605.1 Sinocyclocheilus anshuiensis | reverse complement strand
AATTGAGAAAGTACTGTCGGTTTTGTCTTAAGTTAATGTAAACAGTTGCAAAATAAAACGCATGAGTATCAGTATTGGATCCGTGAAATAGGTCTTGTGACAGCAGCCTAGCTGTGCCGTCTTTTATTAATGTTAATCAAACAACAAAACTTACTGCTCTTGACTAAATAATGTTTTGTTGAATAATTTTTAATGTTAATTTACACTTTATTCAATTTCTGTAGCCTATTTAAAACACGTTCATAATTTAGAAAATGTACTTAATACTTGCATCATTAATGATTTATTTTATCCACCCGCGACCCACCCGCAAATAATCAGAATGCATTTTTTTATTACCCGACCCACCCGATCCGCGGATTATCCGCAGCGCCCGCGGATATAACCGCCATCCGCGCATCACTAGTCAGAGAGCTCTCAGCATGCATCAAAATATCTTAATTTGTGTTCTGAAGATGAACGAAGGTCTTACGGGTTTGGAACAACATGAGGGTGTGTAATTAATGACACAATTTTCATTTTTGGGTGAACTATCCCTTTCAGCTTTGCATCAATTATATTCTCAAAATATAATCAAATAGAAAACAGTTATATTAGCATTTTTACAGTAGGTTTTGGTAAAATAAATGCTGACCTGGTAAGCTACATATATATAGTAAATCTCTGCAAGGACTTTTTTTTTTAATTGAGCTTCAGCTTTCTGTGGTTTTTCTATGGGATCGAAAAGTGCACCGCATTAATGCAATTTTCAGTCTCGTCTAAAAAGTGGGAGATGGAATATCCACTCAGAGAGTGCCTATCATATTCCATGGCTTTCTACGCAGACAGCCAACCAATACGTTAAAGAGGTAATGAACAACATATAGAATGTCATGTGACCTCCTGAAGGCTTGGAATAGAAGCAGAGTGCTTTAGCCCACATTGAGTACAGTATAGTCACTTATCATATTTAGCTGCCTACGACATGTAAAATTCACAATTCGTTTCGCCTCAATGAGGCACTGCAAATGTCCCAATCACACAAAGTAAATCATTGACTTTAAGGCGTTTTATTGACATTATACAAATACGGTGGTTTGTAATATGTAGAGATGCAATGATAAGCATATATCAACAGTGGCGGTTCGTGGGTTCTAAAATAGAGGAGGCACACTAATTGTAACGTTATTGGTTATTGTAACGTCTGGGATCCCTGCCGATTATTATTATTATATTATTTGCTTAACCACTTTAAAATGGCCTTTTGGTTGCTTTTAGTCAGAAAACGTAAAGAAAAGGACATGCATACAGCAAGATAATATAACTTCACTTACCTGGCCTATCACTTGAAGCAAAAAACATCCATCCCTTCTTAATAATTTCACTTACCTGGCCTATCACTTGAAGCAAACATCCATCCCTTCTTAAAAGTCTGTGTTAAAAGAGAGCTGACTGTTGCGCCATTTAATTAAGCCGACTGCTGTAGCCTATATCCAGCTAAGGCTGTTTTCCCTAAATTTGTACTGTTTGAATGACAGCTTGTTAAATATGTTGGCAATCAAATATTCAATATCGCTACTCATCATAA
>NW_015546303.1:0-941 GCF_001515605.1 Sinocyclocheilus anshuiensis | reverse complement strand
GGTTACATACGTAACCTGAGACGTTTTGCATGTTTGTGTGTAGAGTTTAGAGAAAACGAGCTATAGTTTCAGAATGTGTAAGCGGTTTAAAAAATAAAAACTGTTTTGTGTGACAATCTTAAAAACAGTTTTCATAAAAATGAAAACATAAACAAAATATATATTTATATACATATATAACTATTCATAAAATAATACATACTGTAGATACATATAAAAAAAATACTGTTTATTATTTATTTAATGAAGTATGAGTGACCCCTGCTGGCATTGTGTGCCTCACTAAACTTTAATTTTGAGGCCAGGAAAGGCAAAGGATGACCATTGTGCCACCATAATTATTACGCATAGTTAATAGTTTGGGAAAATGAATTATATCCCCTCACCGCATCACAAATTATTCAACACAATAATAATATACGGTCAGGCCCGGATTAAGAACACATAGGGCCCTGGGGCTATAGCAAAACCAAGGGCCCCCCTTCATAGTAGCCTATCTTGGTGCCACAACGTTTTCTACAACAGGAATAATTCGTTTTTTTTTTGTTTTTTTTTATCAAATCTCCAACACACAGAGATACAATGAGTATGCACACTAAATATTCCAGGCTACAACACATTAAAATAATAAATACATTAACACCAGATAGCCTATATGAAGTCAAAGCAAACAGGTTTCCAGAAGCAGCAACAACTTTTAAGCACATAAAGCTCCCTTAAGGAGTTTAGTTTAAATAGTTTTATTATTAGAAGGTCTTCTTTCTGGCCCTAGAAGAGGAGAATCATCAGGGCTGGACTGGTGCTAAAATTCAGACAATCTGGCCCACACAGTCCCCCATAAATGTTTTGCTGGGGTTAGGGCAATTGGAATAAATTATTTATTATTAAATAACGGCCGAAAACAAATGATATTTTTGAATACTTAAAATGCATTTAACAAT
>NW_015546302.1:865-2675 GCF_001515605.1 Sinocyclocheilus anshuiensis | reverse complement strand
GTCAGCTTTCTGTCATTCAGCGAAGCGCTCTGTGTTGTGTCAGTCTAAATCTCTGTTGTGAGTCCTATTTGGTGTTGTCTGCCATTAGACAAAGTTATAAGCACAATGTCCAAGGCCACAGAGAAAATAAAACATAAGGGCGAAAGTGAGCAGAATTTCAGGCTGTGTGTTCCTCCCTGCCCTCGCTACATTACGAGTGGGGATACACACAGTCTGTGCGTTGTTTATTTGGGGGCGAAGCATGCGGCATCGGCTATTGAGTCTAGTGGCAGCGGAGAGACATTTATGTTTGACCCTGTCAGATATTAAAGAAAAGGACAGTGTCTTCCTCATGGACGCCCCGCTTGCGCCTTCTGGCCTGTTCGGCGACGCCGTCAATTCCGTCGTCGACAGGTACCAGGAGGCCCATAAACAGGCGGCGGCGTTCCTGCGGTTCCTCCCTTGCCACTCTCTAGCTCCAGGGGCTGCTGGGTGGGAGCAACCCTCGCCGCATACCCCCACCCCTCATACCGCGAGCAGCAAAAACAGAGCGTCGCTTCTCGTGCTCCCCCCCGACAGGACCGAGGTCTGGGTTGAGGGCTTTGCAGTCGAAGCCCGATCTGAGGGTCGTGCTTCAGAGGAAGTCCTCGGCCAAAAGGCCCTGACATGAGAGGTTCAGGGCCTTCGGGGGCGGCCCCTACTGGGGAAAAGCGGGGTGCACCACAGTATACGGTGTCCGTCTCTCCTCAGTGCCCTCGGGAGATATTTCTGCCAACCCTGCCATCGACAATGCTTCAGGGCGCCGCTGTCTCCAGCGAGCGCTCCCCTCAGTTTCTTCCACCCGGGATTGTAGTGGAGTTGAAGGGCTCGCTACCCCTTCAGGGGTCTCCACAACAGCTAGTTCGGCCGTCTCCTGCCGGTCCTCCACTTCAGGGCACCGAATTAGCAGCCACAAGTACACCAGAGGCCAGTCTCGAGAGACTGGTTCCCTTAGTAGATTATTTAGCAGCGTGGAATCTACTACCAAATGTATCTCGTTGGGTCCTGCACACTGTAGAGTAAGGCTATCGCATTCAGTTCAGCGCTCCTCCGCCACCGTTCAACGGGGTCTTTCCCACACTCGTGGGCCCCGAGCAGGCTATGGTATTAGAACAGGAAGTCAATACTCTCTTGAGGAAGGGGGCCATCGAGGTGGTCCCTCCTCACGACAGGGGGTCCGGGTTCTACAGCCGGTACTTCATTGTTCCAAAGAAGGATGGGGGGCTGCGTCCCACTTTAGATCTACGTCAGTTGAATCGCTCAGTCATGAGACTGAAGTTCAGAATGCTCACCATCAAGCAAGTTGTGTCTCAGATCAGATCCGAGGACTGGTTTGTTACGATAGATCTGCAAGACGCGTACTTTCATGTCTCCATCTTTCCCACTCACAGGAAGTTCCTGAGGTTTGCTTTCAGGGGCGAAGCTTACTAATACAGAGTTCTTCCTTTCGGCCTAGCACTCTCACCCCGCACCTTTACGAAATGTGTGGATGCCGCTCTGGTTCCACTGCGACTGCAGGGCATCTGCATACTAAATTATATAGACGATTGGTTGATTTTAGCTCAATCGGAGCAGATGGCGGTTCCCCATCGAGATGTTGTTCTTGCTCACATGAAAGAGTTGGGGTTAAGACTAAACACCAAGAAAAGTGTCCTTGCTCCATTACAGAGGACCACCTATCTGGGCGTGGTGTGGGATTCGACCACGATGCGGGCACGGCTATCTCCTGCTCGGGTCGAGTCGATCATCACGGTAGTCAAGAGAGTCAGAGAAGGCCAGTCACTCACTGTCA
>NW_015546302.1:0-853 GCF_001515605.1 Sinocyclocheilus anshuiensis | reverse complement strand
GAGATGTTGTTCTTGCTCACATGAAGGAGTTGGGGTTAAGACTAAACACCAAGAAAAGTGTCCTTTCTCCATTACAGAGGACCACCTATCTGGGCGTGTTGTGGGATTCGACCACGATGCAGACACGGTTGTCTCCTGCTCGGATCGAGTCGATCCTCACGGTAGTCAAGAGAGTCAGAGAAGGCCAGTCACTCACTGTCAAGCAGTTTCAGAAACTATTGGGGTTAATGGCAGCTGCGTCCAACGTGATACCTTTTGGCCTACTGTACATGAGACCCCTACAGTGGTGGCTCAAGTCCAAGGGGTTTTCCCTGAGGGGAAATCCACTTCGCATGATCAAGGTCAAGCGGCGATGCCTACGTGCCTTGGACATGTGGAGGTTTTTGTCTCAGGGCCCGGTGCTGGGAGCTCCTTGTCACCGCGTAACGCTGCTGCATAACGCTAGCGACGGATGCATCCCTCACCAGCTGGGGTGCGGTCATGAGTGGCCACCCTGCCCGCGGTCTCTGGAGTGGTCGCCATCTCACTTGGCACATCAACTGCCTGGAGATGTTGGCTGCATTTCGAGCTTTGAAACACTTCCTCCCGGACCTGAGAGATCGTCATGTGCTTGTGCGCACCGACAACACAGCGGTGGTCTCTTATATCAACCACCAAGGAGGCCTGCGTTCACGTCCCTTGTACAAGCTGGCGCACCAGATCCTTGTGTGGTCCCAGGGCAAAATCCTGTCACTGAGAGCAGTGCATATTCCTGGGTATCTGAATATGGGAGCAGACGTCCTGTCGAGACAGGGGCAGAGGCCCGGGAAATGGAGGCTTCACCCCGAGGTGGTGAAGCAGATATGGAGAATTT
>NW_015546301.1:0-1253 GCF_001515605.1 Sinocyclocheilus anshuiensis | reverse complement strand
TTGTTCCTCTGTGTCATTAACGTTATAGTTGTGGTGCGGACTCCTATTCTTTTCGATTTAGAATGATTTTTTAAAACCATACAATGTAGTATTATAGTTATCATCTTTGGTATGAACAGGCCTTTCGGACATGTCATGAAAAAAGTAAAAAACAGATTGTGTCAGGAGCTTTACCCCTTGAATGTGAATGCAAGCAGGACCCTTCACTTAACAGAAGGATCTGTCATACCGCGTATGCGGCGCGTTTGCATGCATGTGAGAATCAGACACTGTTGACAGGATATCTTTCAGAGCTTGATGGTATTGACAGAAATCACTGCCTGAAAATAATACAGCGGACATTTCAACACATGGGCCTTGCCCTTGTCCACAATGACAAGATGAAATATCACTGAGGACTGTACTATTGTATGTGTGTGCGTGAGCATGACAGTTCTTTTACCTTGACAACATTTCGTGTGACGTTTTAATTACAAGAAGCAAGATACATTCATACATTCAGATTAATTAATAAAGACAGCGTTAAAAAATTATACTCATGCTATGCACTGAAAAAAAAGATTTGTTGGATTTACTCAATTGAATTATGGACATTGGTTCCACACATTCAGTTTGAGTTCAGTGTCCTACGCATTTATGTGGTTTCATTATAATACTTTTGTGTTAATCAGATGTATTTTCAAAAAGTAATGTGTACATAGTCTTTTCAAGTTATCCTAACATAATTCAGTTATGTTAGCTTAACATTATTTTATTTTAGATATATGCTTTGATCATGTTAATTCTGTGCAATTAAATCAAGTTATCTCAACATAATTTTGATAACTTCACTAAAATTAAATTTTAATGGTTTGTTGTCGCATGTTTCATTTCATTTTCAATAACACAAAAACCTTCTGTAAATCCTTTATTTAATCATTTGAACAATGCGTCATTTAAATGACATGTCTAAACAACATTGTGCTTTCAAAAAGCATAAATAACTTCTCTGATGATTAAATGTAATAAAACTACATATTAGTTTTAATGACTAGTATAAAAACAAAGACAGTTACTGTTGTATGCATAACATATAGTGCACCAATATATGTAAACCTTCATAAGAACTTTTGTAAACAAGATCATAAACATAAGTAACATTACACTGCATGTAACTGTGTGTTTAAAAACGAATAAAACATTGTAACACTAATCATTTATTGAATTTTTCTCAGAAACCTTAAAACTGTACCCAAGAACACCAGTACCTGGAA
>NW_015546300.1:808-1015 GCF_001515605.1 Sinocyclocheilus anshuiensis | reverse complement strand
ATCATGAAACAGAAATATTACAGAAGGATCTAAAGATCTCCCCCCATCAGCCATCATGAGCAGGGCCGCATTAAGACCTCACTGGGCCCCGGGGCTATGACATACTGCAGGGCCCCCCATCACAATAATGATATATATATAGGGTACAACGGGGCTAAAGGCCCACCTTAAGAAAAAATGTGCCATTCACTGCGCCTAAAATGTATA
>NW_015546300.1:0-144 GCF_001515605.1 Sinocyclocheilus anshuiensis | reverse complement strand
CAACATAATATATGATATTTACCATCTGAATCTAACCATGTCATGTCAACAAATGGAAAAGTCAGCCATCTATTCATTATCATGTTAATTACTTTACCACAAATACCATACTTTTATATATTCTTTCGTTATTTAAAAACTGTT
>NW_015546299.1:2218-6922 GCF_001515605.1 Sinocyclocheilus anshuiensis | reverse complement strand
ATCATTAAAAGAATAACTGTCCATGTAAAACATACCGGTACAAATAGAAATTGAAGGAATTAAATTTCCTATTTAACACTGCAGCGACTTCAGGCAACGGTGGCAGAAGAAATGCCAGAACAACCAGCATTAGGTAGCACTTTTCATCTGAAAATGAATGAAAACAGATTAGAGATACAATAAATGTTTAAGTGCAGGATTAAGAGCAGCCTAAGTAGGGTTGTTGTGATAACCACAATATTGCAATACCACAATACTGACAAGCCAGCTGCACAGGATGGCAAATAATTTTAAGGCTAAGCCGTTCTCATTTTACATTAAATACATGTGTTTTTAATGTTAAATAAGTTAATAAGAGTGAAGAGAGTGTTTTTTTTCTTTAAGACTTTGTGTACCATTGTGATTATTTACAGCGGCTCCATAGATCTGCACTAAAGAAACCTAAACAGTCAGAGATCAACATGTGCAATTACCTGCATCTGTCCTTCTTCAGGTCAAGTCATATATTAATTAATATTTGTTATAATAAATTATACACAAGAGATGTGTGCAAGTAAAGAGTTCACACATACATACCATCTTGGTCTTCCATCCCCTCTATAAGAGATGCAAAGTCGTTCCTCTCCATGGTAGCTTCAGCTTTCAATTTCTCAATCTTTCCATATATATATATATATATATAAAAAACAGTGTTACTAACAATATCAGAACTTTTGCATTTTCTGTTAAAATATCTTAAAGGGATATTTCACCCAAAAATGAAAATGATGTTATTGTTACTTTTGTTGTTACTCCCCCTCATGATGTTCCAAACCTGTATGAGTTTCTTTCTTCTGCTAAGCATAAAATATATTTTTAAAGAATGTTAACCGTTAACCGTAGCCTTTGACTTCCATAGTTGCAAAGAAAAAAAAAGTACTGCACCAGTGACAGCTTTTGTACCTTTTTTTCTGAGAGTATACCAACATTCTTCAAAATATCTTCTTTTGTATTTCACAGAAGAAAAAGTCATACAGGTTTGGAACAACATGAAGGGGAGTAAATGATGACAGAATTTTCATTTTTGGTTGAACTATCCCTTTAAGTAACGGAAGAAAATAAGTAAAGACTGAACTGCAATGAGACCTACCACACTTGGCATATTCAAGAAGCATGGGTACTCAAAGATTGTAGAAGTCCCCTTCGATATCCACGACCTATGCCTGATGTTCATCTCCACTGCTGATTTAATACAAGATACAAAGAATTGAAAAACAAAGTATTGATCTCAACAATATACCTTTTAATTAATTTCTAATATCTATCAAAGAGTCAGATGATGTAGTAAACTGTAAGTTAGTTTATCATGAGAAATTTAAAGGCCAACTGACAACAGTCAAGGAATGCAACAACCAAAATGTACTTTCAGAGTAAAAAAAGACACATTAGGCTGTTTTTGACATTAATTACATATTACTTACAAATCCATCTCCTTTTCCTTTAATCCCACCCGGCAAAGATGTGAAAGTAGTGACAAAAACAAGCTTTTCAGCACTCGATGGGTAACTGAAAACGGAGCATGTACAATATTAAAACACTTATCTGACAGGGCAAACACCACTGAGTAAAATTCAGTGTGGTCGAATATTTTTTTGAATTTATATACTTACAATTCACCCTTCTCCACCAAGTGACTGACACAAACTTTGACAAGCAGTCTCCTGGACTTTAAATTATCCTGTTTGCCTGTGTTCCTCAGGTAACACTGCTGCTTTGCTTTGAAGTAGAGCGTGCAGGCCTCCCTGTTCATTTGGCACTGGAACATGCTACATTACATGACATGATGGCCGTGAATTTTACCTTTTAAACGCTATTATGCACATAATAATCACATATAGCAGAGGGATGAGAACAAAAACAAAATACCTGGATTACCTCTCCAGCATTCGTTTGGTGTAGGGCTCCTGTGCTTGAGGTGAAGACTTGAAATCGGTCAAAATTCTTCACTTCTGTCAACATCCGCAAATTCTTGAAAATAAGGCTCAGTGTTACTCACACCGTAGAGTAATGCGAAAAGAAGAAACAACATTCACGCCATGTCACCCGCATCGAACAGCACAAGCACTGTGAGCGCACCTGATGCAGCGAAGCAAACGCTCCACGTTAAATTGTTCACTTATAATCCTCTTTTAGGTGTTTATAAAATGACCTGGTGTGCTAGACAACTTGTTTGGTCATGTTTTCCTGTTTCTTTTTTTTTTTTCAGTTATGCGCTCTGCCTCGCTCACACTTTTCACTAACGGCATACTGCTCAGTTTACGTCGCCACTTTACAACTAATTAACAATGTTTGGTAGCTAACTATTTCCATGCTCGATTTTTGCAGCACTATGCATTTTTAAGAGTATCTGCTGTAACTTACGGATAGATCGGAGTCCGACAGCATAGTGATTCCCCTCCAGACCAGCCAAAGTGAAAAGAGCGGGATCCGCAGCAGTTTAAAAAGACAAGAGGCACGACGTGATTGACCGACAAAAAAATAGCCGTTAATATTTTAAGTTTAATAAATTGAGATGTATATATTGTATATTTATTTTATTAATGATTTTTAGTCATTTTAGAGCTTTTTATGTGCTACCATATTAAATATATGTATTGTATTTATTTCCATAAACACAAATTGCCGGCCCAGGAGATAACACATTTATTGTGTCAATCTGTCCAAAGGCATTTTTTTTTTATTACACATTGTGTGTTAAAATCCTACACAACATGTGTCAGAATGCTGTCAACACAACCATGTGTGTTGTTTTTTGACACATCTGTTTTTGCAGTGCACAGTGAAAGCTGATCTGGCAATCCACAGCGCGAAGTTGACATATTTCCTCAGCGACCAGCACAGATCAGCTCCAGGCATGACGAAGCGGATATCGTCCTCTTTTGGAAGGCCAAACAAATTAGTTTTGCTTTCACAACGAAACACACAGAACACAAACACTCACGTGTCTTCACGACATGGCAGCAGCAACAATACTACAGCGAGAATAAAAGTTACGCCTTCTTTCTTTGCGTGAACATTTGGCGGCGTTATGCAAATCTTCCCACATCGTGACGCAGACATGTGGGGGCGTGTTAGAACGAGCCGTTTTAGGTAGCCGTGGTTGACTCTTAACTTTTATAAAGAATATCTCTTTGGATTTGAGACTTTAGTCTTTGCAATTTTACAGATCTTCTTTATGCACCAACAGCTTGTGACACTTCAAAGAGAAAGGAAAAATTGAAATTGCATCATATGACCCCTTTAACTCCTTGAGAATGTGGGATTTGACTTGAAGACTTACTTGTGACTTGAAAATCCCACCTCTGCAAAAACCTGACAAATGTCAGCACATCCGAGCAATGTCGTGTGGATTGGTGATCACAGTATGTGGAATAACTGATTCTGGACTGTTGACATACTAGAAAAATAATGCACACCTGTAGTGGTATTATGGCCATGACACAGTAATCAACCCTTACTTGTTTGAACAGTCTTTCTCTATACTCAAACAAGTGAAGAACTACATTTGATCTTCAGTGACAAAACTCAAGCTGAATGACTTGGCACATCTTGTGATAGAGAACACTGCTGTGGTTTCCATGGAATATGTTTTTGTTTGTTGTTTTGGGGTGGTAATATATCAGTGGCGCTGATGTCCAGAGAGCAGGTGAGAATGATGACGGAGCCTTACAGCTCAGCACAGCCTCACTGAGAATCATCATAACCGTCTACTTTCTGACCCCTGGATTGTCCGCCTCTGCTCATGGTCTCCAGGTGTTGTGTGCCGTGATCTCTGGCCTTCTGCACTTCCTCTTTCTCTCCGGCTTTGTGTGGATGTTCATTGAAGCAGTGCTGCTCTTCATCTGTGTGAAGAACCTATCACAGATCAGCTCCAAAAAGAGGGAGGTGCTTAGCAGTGGAGCGTGTGATTGGATATGTGGTTGCTCTGGTTGTGGTGTGCGTTTCTGTCAGTCTGGTTCCTGAAGGCTATGTGAGCAAACAATGAGTTGTTGTTAAAGGGGTCATATGATGCGATTTCAAGTTTTAATTTCTCTTTGGAGTATTACAAGCTGATTGTGAATAGATAAAATCCCTGAAGTTGCAAAGACTAAAGTCTCAAAACCAAAGAGATATTCTTTATCAAAGTTAAGACTCTGCCACGCCCCCCTAAAACGGCTCGTTCTAACACGCCCCCACATATCTACCTCACTATGTGGAAATATTTGCATAATGCCGCACAAATGTGCACGCAAAGAAAGAAGGCGTGGTTTCAGTAACTGCAGTTAGTGTTGAAGCAGCCATGTCAGGGAGACGCTGTGTGTTTCTAGGCGAAAGCAAAAGCACTTTATTTGGCCTTCCGAAAGTAGATGCATTTAGGAATCTTTAAGATTACTTACAACAGAACAGCAATGCATTTTATGGACGACCGTTTCGTGAAACTAGGAGAGGAGGTAATCCCGACTTTGCTATGACAATCTGGTGCTTCTGAATCAGCTACTGTTTTGTTAATAGTTTAAGTATTTGCTATTGATGGTTCAAATGTGGAGCACTCTGTCTGTGTGCGCGTGCATTAGGTCTCACCTCTTTATATCTTTCTTCTACATGTGTGTGTGTGTGCATTAGGTCTCACCTCTTTATATATTTCTTCTACATTTGTGTGTGTGTGTGTGTGTGTGAGAGAGAGAG
>NW_015546299.1:0-1943 GCF_001515605.1 Sinocyclocheilus anshuiensis | reverse complement strand
AGAGAGAGAGAGAGAGAGAGAGAGAGAGAGAGAGAGTGTGTGCGCGTGTGACACGGCCACATCACAGTGGAGTCCGCCGTCTTAACTGTGGCTTGTGTACTGCAAACATACCAACTTCAGCACTGTGTCTGTCACGCGCCTCTGTCCCCTTCTGGGGCTCTTTCTTTACATTTATTTTGAAAGATGAAGCTCGCGATTATGGTAAGGGGCGTTACATTTCCGACGAGTGCTTGTGGTGTTCGGCCAATCACAATGCACTGGGTCAGCTGGCCAATCAGAGCAGACTGCGCTTGTCGGAAGGAGGGACTTTGTAGAAAATGAAGCGTTTGAGAGAGGTGGGGCATAGAGGACCTACAATAATGTACAGTATTTGAAAAATAATGTTTTTTGAACATTAAAGCATGTCAACATATTCTGTTACACCAAATACACCAAATAATGATCTTTAAAAAAGCATCATATGACCCCTTTAAATTAGGGGGGGACAATCTGGGGAATTTTGTGACATTTCCGCTCTTAGATATAAATACGGCTTTGATACAAGATGCATCAGCATCACTCAAAATTAAAACATAATTCAGTTATTACATTGATTTTTTTTTTCGCTCTAAGCATCTGCTGGATTAAAGCGGATAAAGGTTTCATCTGGAGTTGTCTGGGTCCTGTTTGTGTCATACTAGCAAAAAGTTCTGGTTACAGACTTTTTTTTTTTCACTTGAGCTGTTAAAGTCAAATAAACTAAGTGATAATTTCTTAATTTTTCTGCAGTTAATGATTCTCTTCATCAAGATCGTCATCATTCTAAACCAGGGGTGGTGAAAGTCAGTCCTGGAGTGCCACAGCCCTGCAGAGCTTTGCTTCAGCCCTAATTAAACAGACCTGAACAAGCTAATCAAGGTCTGAAGGGTTACTAGGAAGCAGAGGCAGACAACCCAGGGGTCAGAAAGTAAAAGTCCTGCCATATGTTTATTCCACCCATGAACTCAGCAGCTGATTTCACCAGAGGAGGAACCAAGTCGTTCCTTTCAAGTCACAAGCAAGTCTCAAGTCAAATCCCAAGTCCTCAAAGAGTTAAAATAGTGAGATAATTAAGTGTGTGAAGCTGCTTCCTCAAGCTTTTAATTCAGCAATCTGCAAATGCACAAATGTTTGTTGTGAAGCAATATTGCAATTGCTTAAAAGCAAATCACTTTGAATTATTAAAAGGGTCAAGAGCCCAACTAAAGCAAACACTGATCTCCATGATGGAGATTTTTTTTTTCTTGACCAATAAAACATCAACATCTAAACCTCTGTTAATTCTCAGTAAGAGATTCTGCAGACATAAAATAAAGTCAGTCTGGTTAGTAATGAGTGAAGCTGGTGATGCTGTTTGTGGAGTTGTTTAATCAGATTTTGAGAGATAATTTTTTTCTTCTCAATTGATTTCATCCAAGGCTGTGGCTGAAGTCAGATCTTGTGTTTCTCTTTTCTTCAGTGATGTTGATTGTTAAAAGCAGGTGTTCATCACTAATGCACAATCATCATTTAATTAGTCACTTAATTATCTCATTAACTCTAAAGGGGTCATATGATGCTGCTAAAAAGAACATTATTTTGTGTATTTGGTGTAATGAAATGTGTTTATGCGGTTTAAAGTAAAAAAAAACACATTATTTTCCATATACTGTACATTATTGTTTCTCCTCTATGCCCCGCCTTTTTGAAACGCGTCGATTTTTACAAAAATACCTCAAGCGTGTGACAGAAATGTTACGCCCCTCGCCATACTGTTGATGCCGTGTAACTCATCGGTCTGAAAAGCGAGGTGTGCTCTGATTGGCCAGCTATCCAGTGCGCTGTGATTGGCCGAATACCTCAAGTGTGTGACGGAAATGTTATGCCCCTGAGCATACTGTTGTATTTCCTCAGCGACCAGCACAGTTCAGCTCTAGGCATGACGA
>NW_015546298.1:0-503 GCF_001515605.1 Sinocyclocheilus anshuiensis | reverse complement strand
TCGCCATATTAGTAGGAGGAATATTATTTTGCTGTATATTACCTACTGTATATTAAGAACATTAATCGTCAATGCTACATTGCTGTATATTACCTATATTAAGAACATTAATCGTCAACGCTACTGTTAAACAAATGGAAATGATAAAAGTCCCAAAGAATCAACAAATGATTACAGAAAGGAACCTGGATGAATATTATGAAGGATGGCTAAACAAACTAAACTTAAATGAGCAAACTTTGGATGATAGTTCTAGTGACTCTAATGAGGACAAAGATGAAATGTAAAGATGAACAATACCCTGGGTATAAGTGCTAGCCTATCTTCTGCCCAAGGGAGGCCCTCGAGGATGCGCAAAGTATCTGGGCTGAAGATCAACTATGCTAATCCTGTGATATTCTATGTGTGATGTTTTGAATGTGTTTTTATGTCTTTATACATAACTGCGACAACCACAAGCAAGCGCTGAACCAATTGCACGCTCATGCTTATAACATTGTTTT
>NW_015546297.1:928-1285 GCF_001515605.1 Sinocyclocheilus anshuiensis | reverse complement strand
AGTTTGACAGTTGAGGCAAATTCTGTAAACACTGCTTTGAAATTTTTATTTGTGCTTGCTGTGCTTGCAGGTTCATTCAGACGGTCAACATTTGTGGCACCAAATGCATTGAAAGTCACAGATCAGGTGGAATTTTGGAAAGAGGGTGCAGCCTGAATCCCATCCTGCTGTTTCTCATCGGAGAGCTTGTCAACTTTTACTGTCAAAATGACTGAAATTTAACACAACACCACAAACTCATTTTTACTGTATTTTATTTACACTACCAGTCAAAAGTTATTGAACAGTAAGATTTTTAATGTTTCTTAAAGAAGTCTCTTCTGCTCACCAAGCCTGCATTTATTTGATCCAAAATAC
>NW_015546297.1:319-548 GCF_001515605.1 Sinocyclocheilus anshuiensis | reverse complement strand
AAGTTCAGAAGAACAGCATTTATCTGAAATAGAAATCTTTTGTAACATTCTAAATGTCTTTATCATCACTTTGGATCAATTTAAAGCATCCTTGCTAAATAAATGTAGTAATTTCTATCATTTCTTTCCCAAAGAAAAAAATTATACTGACTCCAAGCTTTTGAATGGTAAAGTGTAGAGATAAATGCTGATCTTTGGATTTTCTATTCATCAAAGAATCCTGAAAAAA
>NW_015546297.1:0-155 GCF_001515605.1 Sinocyclocheilus anshuiensis | reverse complement strand
TCAGAATCAGAATGAGCTTTATTGCCAGGTATGTTTACACATACGAGGAATTTGTTTTCGTGACAGACGTTTCCACAGTGTAACAAAATGACATTGACAGAACAAAAAACACAGATAATAAACAATAGAACAAGTAAATAAGGAATAAAAATATA
>NW_015546296.1:0-1275 GCF_001515605.1 Sinocyclocheilus anshuiensis | reverse complement strand
AAACAAAAAGAAAAGTAAAACTAAACTTGCTGCCGGTGACAGTGCCCCACAAGAATACCAACATGTTCAGCTTCTCTGGTTTAAGAAGCAGTCTTTTACTTTACTTTAGCGTGAAAAACATCCATTGTTTCCTCAATATTCGCGTCCTCAGAGCCGGCGCCAGCACAGCACTGATGAGGGGGCGGCTGAGGTAACGAAAGGGGGCAATGACGTAGCACAAAGTAAAAAAACAACAAATGTTCAGCTTCTCTGGTTTAAGAAGCGGTCTTTTACTTTACTTTAGCGTGAAAACCATCCATTGTTTCCTTAATATTCCCGTCCTCAGAGCCGGCGCCAGCGCAGCACTGATGAGGGGGCGGCTGAGGTAACGAAAGGGGGCGATGACGTAGCACAAAGTAAAAAACAATAACAACAAAAAAACATATGTGGCCCATTCACGTATTTGTCGGACCATAACCAAACCTGCTGTCTACTATTAGAATACTGGGTTCACACAGATAGTGTTTTGGTCGCGAGACAGGTCAGTGGAAGTTTTTTTTTCTTTAAACCGCAAGGTCTAGAGACTTGTTTTTAGAAGATGAATTTCTTTAAACTTGAGCGCCGTGTTTTAGATTGATGTATTATGCGCATAGGCGGAGCGTGTGTAAAAAGGCTGCGGAAGGCTTATCCTTCCCCTGGCCTGGGGACTTGGGGCAAAAATGCCACTAAATTAGACAAAAATGCCCCTGCACAAACAAATTAAATCTATTACGTCTGTTGCTAACAAAATGAATATGAATAGACAGTGTCGATTGCGGCATTAAATTAAGATTTGCTCATGTTGCACCCTATTTCATTTTAGGCATTTTTACCGTGTTGCGCATTTTAACCAATCACACACAATTCTGTTGAGCTTAGGAATGCAATGGCCAATCAGAGGAGTTCAGAGTTGAGTGCGCGCGCGTTCGCTGACTGAATACCGGACTCTTGCGAATTCTCTCATAATAAACAACAAAGCGCAGATGTATGTACAATGTAAGTGATTCATTCCACAGTGTAGGCTATACAGCTTCAGTGATTATAACAATAGTTTTTTTTGAGAGTGCTTAAACTCATGATAGATCAATGTTAGTGATAATGTCACTTTCTATATATAATTTATTCGCTGTTTGAATAACCGTGGAAAGGAAACATTATATAGGCTACTTATCAATTTCTAACGTTTTTATTATATACGTATTATTTATTATAACGTTAAATACAAATTCAGTCCAATTAAACATTTTTTTAGCCTAC
>NW_015546295.1:0-441 GCF_001515605.1 Sinocyclocheilus anshuiensis | reverse complement strand
TAAAGATACAAATAAAATAAACAGTGATTTTCAGTTGTTTTTTTTAGGGAGGTCTAACAGAGTTTTTAGGTACAGAAATTGAATAAAGTAATGAAATGTAAAACAGCATTGCATATTTCACTGTATAAATTAAAGATGAATCTTTATTAAAGTTACAAAAGCTATTCAATCAAGAGCAGTGAGTGAATTCTTTGTTGTTGTTATTTGATTAATATTAAGAAAGTGCTGTCACTTTAAGAGAATGCACTGATCCAGTGCATTGATACAGTACATTCAGCCGGCTATGTCTGCTATAGGATACTTACCAAGATGGGCATTTTGACCATTTTTGTGTGAATTTGTCCATTTAAATACAATACTTCAGAGAGAGCTTAATATTTGCACGGGTTCTAAGAAGCGGGTTTGCGCGCTTCGGATGAGCGCACGCACAAATCTTCTCAC
>NW_015546294.1:0-3302 GCF_001515605.1 Sinocyclocheilus anshuiensis | reverse complement strand
CCACTATATGGAGAAAAATCCTGGAATGTTTTCCTCAAAAACTTTTATTTCTTTTTGACTGAGTAAAAAAAGACATGAACATCTTGGATTACATGGGGTGAGTACATTATCAGGACATATTAATTCTGGAAGTGAACTTGTCCTTTAAGTTGAATATATTTAATTCAACATTTTGATGAAACTGTTCTATGTTCTTCATCAGTACAGTATTTTAAATGTAATTGTGCTGTATTTCTTAAAAAAAACTGAAATGTAAAATTTAAATTTGATATGGCATTTGTACAGACTTTGTATTTTGTCTTCCAAATAAAACTGTTTTTTGAAAAAAGTTTCCAGCCACTGCCAGCGATTTTGATGATTTTCACTAAAATTTGATGGCCTCCAGTATATTTTTCTGTATGAATATTTGAATATGCAATACACCAAAATAAAGATCAGAGTAGAGACCTGCACTCCCGCGGGAGTACCGCGGGATCCAACGCAACAGGGTGTGGCGCAGGACAACTCTTGATGGGCGAGTGCGGGTGCGGTCGGGAAGAGACTCGTGTGTGTGTGTGTGCGGGATGCAGGAGAATAAAATGATTCACGGGACTCCCGCAAAATAGAAATGATCTAAACATAAGTGTCTAAAACATATAAATGGTTATTTATCTGTTGCACTAAAGCAAAAAGAACAACTAATATTAACATTAAAATGATTAACGCGCAAGCTAGACAGCCTAGTTTTCATTTATAATGTAGCCAATCACAGGCTCAGCTGTTGATTTCTGGAACGCAATGGCCAATCAGAGGTGATCAAGTTAGAATCTACTCACTGCAGTGCTGAAATTGTGTGCTCACGAATCCTCTCATTTTAGATACTCTGAAAGATTCATTGTGCATATATTTAGTGTTATAACAGAGCTTTATGAGATCGCGATTAACTGAGATGTCAGCTTTTTGTGATAATAAAGGAAGTGTGCTGCTCGCATTCTGCCATGCCAAACCATGCACGCAGCAGCCCATGCTTGCTTTCCGTAAAAAATAACAGTGGTTGTGAATGTTGATGCTTAGTCTAAATAACAAATATTTTATCGGTAGTAGTTTGTTATGTTTATGCTGGGATGTTGTGGATTCTTCGATGTACTGAAAAAAATCTATATAGATTACTTTTATGCGGGCTTTTACGGGCGGGAGCGGGACAAAACATGAATGTCGCGGGCAGGAGCGGGACCAGATAAGATATATTTTTGCGGGTGGGCGCGGGACAGAATCTTGCGGGAACGGGCGGGAGGGGGACTGAAAAATCCGTCCCACACAGGTCTCTAGATCAGAGCCTCTACTTTAAACAAAAAAAATCAGTTTTACTCTAGCTTAAAGCATTATTTTTTTATCAACACTTGAGTATAGGTAGGTTTCATAAAAATGCATAATTGAGCAAAAAGGTATGAATATTTGAATATGCAATACATCAAAATAAAGATCAGAGCCTCTACTTTTAAACAAAAAAAAATCAGTTTTATTCTAGCTTAAAGCATTATTTTTTTTATCAACTTGAATATCGGTAGGTTTCTTAAAAATGCATCATTTTGAGCAAAAAGGTGAGAAAATCACATTTTTATCAAAAACTACATCTGGGTAATATTCAGTACGATTATCAAAGCATAAATCCAGTAAATTGCTTCTATCAACACTTCCAAAGCTTGCACAGACATATACCACTTCCTGGATCAACATTTTACTCCGTAACATTATGCAGTTTTCATTTATATGCTATCTATCGCTGATGATCGCATTATTTTTCATATGCATCTGTTTAGATAAGAGATCGCTTGTTTCTCCGTCCTGTTCACGTGTGTTAAATGTAAAATTTAAATTTTATATGGCATTTGTACAGACTTTGTATTTTGTCTTCCAAATAAAACTGTTAA
Source organism: Sinocyclocheilus anshuiensis (assembly GCF_001515605.1). Taxonomy (NCBI): domain Eukaryota; kingdom Metazoa; phylum Chordata; class Actinopteri; order Cypriniformes; family Cyprinidae; genus Sinocyclocheilus; species Sinocyclocheilus anshuiensis. Next base: position 1,392 of record NW_015546294.1, on the reverse strand, counting down.
ATTTCCATCTTGAGCATGCTTTTTGAGCATGAAGGTTTTTGATTGTAATGATTTGTAAAATAACAGTGTTTCTCTGTAGAGCATTTAGTGCTTTCATTGTAATAATCTAGGAAAAATCTGTAAAATAAGGGTTTTACGCTCTAAAAAAAAGTCCTGTAAAAAAACTGTAAAATGACTGGCAGCTATGGCTGCCAAACAAAAACCGTAACATTAAAGTAAATTATTGTAATTGAAACCAGAAAAAATCTGTAAAATAAGGGTTTTACACTGTAAAAAAAAAAGTCCCGTAAATGACTGGCAGCTACGGCTGCCAAACAAAAACCGTAAAATTCAAGTAAATTATCGTAATTGAAACAAGAAAAAAATCTGTAAAATAAGGGTTTTACGCTGTAAAAAAAGTCCTGCAAAAAAAAAAAGGTAAATGACTGGCAGCTACGGCTGCCAAACACACACCGTAAAATTTAAGTAAAATATCTTAATTGAAATAAAGTGCAAAAACAATAATTTGACAGAAATGTTCATTAAAGGTTTTACAGAAAAAAAAAATGTTATTTTACAGATTTTTCTTTGTTTCAGTTATAATATTTTACTTTAATTTTACGGTTTTTGTTTGGCAGCCATAGCTGCCAGTCATTTACCATTTTTTACGGGACTTTATTTTACAGTGTAGTACAGTGAAGGTACATACCTAAGGTGTAAATATTAGTACCTAAATGCTACATATTGATACAAGTGACCACATTTGGATTAATTTGATTTGATTAATGTGGAGTTATCTGACTGTGTAATCACACCAAATATGAAGCAGCACAATGTTTATAAGATAAACCTTAACCAGTGTGTTAACATGTAACATTCTAACAAAACAATCAGGTTTAGCATCTTATTTAATGCTATCATGCCTCATTTTGAGCCTGACCATTTTGTTTCACATCCAAACATACATGTCTCTGAATAAATAACAGTGTGTTGAAAACAGAACTAACTTTTAGAATTTCCTGGAAAAACAGGCAAAAGTGTCTGGTATAAACATTCTGTGACACTTCAAGAAGACAGATTTTCTCTGTTCCTAACCACAGAGAGAGTTGCGTTAAATTGATTTCATATAGAGGTGTTATAAAAGCTTTGAGAACTGTCTGATTCTTGATATAAAAATATGTTCTGACAAAGATGTTCTAATATATGTTTTTTATGACCATATGTTTTTGTCATACATCCATGTTATGCTATGCTGTGATGTTATGCTTTTGACTTAGGCCTAACATGTAATAAGAATAAACCCAACACAAAAAATGAAGTTGAATCCCTTTATAAGATATATAAAAAAATATATGTGCAACTGAGTTATATTGTCATGTGTATGTTCCCGTTGAGTTCCTGTTTTCCTTATTT
>NW_015546293.1:995-1938 GCF_001515605.1 Sinocyclocheilus anshuiensis | reverse complement strand
TTTTACATGGCCGTGAATAAATCAAAGTATTTTAAATGTATGACTCTTAATTTATTACTTCTACTTTCAACGTGCAATTATTCTGCATGTGCATTAATAGTAATATTGCAGCATTCTGCAGGTACAACGTTTTGTTATTTGTTAAGGCCGCAAAGGCCCTACACAGGTTTCTGTCCACATTTCCCTCCAAAGTGTGGGCATACTGTGAGGTCTACTGGGGCCCTAGGTACACATTTTCAGCTGGGACGCTACTTAGGACAAATAGAGGGCATACTTTTGGCCCACAGTATTCCCACTCTTTTCCCATGGTGTCCACCAGGCACGTGCACAGGTAGGGCTCAACCTGTGCAGAGCACATGCCCTTTTTGTCCTTACACTCCGAAGTGCCCTTTTTTTTGTTTGTTTTTTTGTTCTTCCCACCCTTGCCCCACTGTGTCCACACCCAGCCCACAGTGTACCCACACTTCCCCCATTATGCCCACAGCCAGCCCATACTCTCCCCACTGTGTCCACACCCAGCCCACAGTGTGGACATACCTGTGGGCATGTTATAGGCCCACAATTGGCCCCATTGGGGGCCCACTCTGCTTTGTGTGGGCCAGCCCACACTCAGCCCACACTTTGGGCTGTCCCACTCGGGCCCCACCCGGGCCCCGTAGTGCGGGGCCCACACGTGCCCCGCATTTAACGCCGGTATTGGGGCCCACAGCGGGCTGCCCGCGCGGGGAAGATTTTTTTGCCCGCAGTGGGCCCACATGGGCCCCAAAGGGGCATGTTTGCTGGGTTCAGCGCTCGCGCGCTCTCCTGCAAACCACGTAGCACACTCGCAGCACACACACATAATGCCAGGTTCACATTACTCCGTTTGCAGTGCGAATGTGGTGCGTATTTTTTCATAGGTAAAGAGCACTTTTAGATAAACAAGGCAATAATAGATGGCACT
>NW_015546293.1:0-329 GCF_001515605.1 Sinocyclocheilus anshuiensis | reverse complement strand
CAATGCTGAAAAAGCATTTTCAGTGACAATGTTTGGATTTGAAATCAAAATAATGGATAAATGTTGTGTTTGTGGTAAACAGCCACGGATCAGTAGCGGACTCCTGTGTGAAAGCACAATGAGAGTCCGAGCTGCTTCCTCTCTCACAAGAGTCACCTAAGAGGGGAATTCCCCCCATTTTCAAAAATGAAATTCAGGCCCTGAATTAATGTCTAAAAATCCTGATTGGAGTATCACTATAAATAGTTATAAACGATAAAAAGAAGGCTTTAATTAAAAAGATAAGTATCGGTGATCGGTATCGGCAGATACTGCTTTCTATGATCAGC
>NW_015546292.1:184338-194688 GCF_001515605.1 Sinocyclocheilus anshuiensis | reverse complement strand
TAAAATATTTTATTTTATTTTAAATGTATATGTCACATTTAAGTGCAATATGTTTTAGGGCTACTATATAATACACAGTTTTCATTCATGGAGCATAAGCATCTAATCATGCTGTCCCTGGTCAGTCTGCAGGGCAAGCTGGACCTGAACAGCACCCTGAAAAAAACTGAGGAACATTTTTACAACTACTGCAAACGCTCAGCCTGGGACTATTTGAGAGGTCGCTGTCGCATGCGCAAGAGCAAAGAGGACCACTTTTTATATCAACTCCGCAACCTTTTCTCCTGAGACCAAAAGGCCTGCATGGAATTTTCCAGAAAACAGTTTTGTTGACAGAAACTCGTGAAATGTGACATTATGTCCCAGTGGAACTTTCATTTTATTCTAAAGAAGGATGCTGCTTTTAACCAGAGTTTTGTACAGGAACCAGATGGACTCCTTCCAGACAGTTCCTTCAGTGTTTGATCTTAATTTATAAGGTGTCTATTATGGTGCCAGAATTTATGTGAGAACAACTCAAAACACTAATTTAATCACTCTAAGATAATCAAATAAGTATTTTATATCACTTTTACCCTGATCGTGCTTGAACAGATATTAGATGGTACTGAAGACTTGATTAAAGGAATAGTTCACCCAAAAATGGACATTTGCTGAAAATGCCCTGGTTATTATTGGTATTTTGGTTAAATGAGAGACAATTGAGAAAAACATCACAATAATCCACAAATAATCCACACGACTCCAGTCCATCAATTAACATCTTGTGAAGTGAAAAACTGCGTTTTTGTAAGAAACAAACCCATCATTAAGGCATTTTAACTTTTAATCATTGGTGAGCAAGTGATACTAAATTTGTCCAAATCTGTTCCCACAAAGAACCAAACATCTTGGATGACCTGAGGATGAGTACATTTGCAGCAAAATTTCATTTTTGGGTGAACTATTCCTTTAAGCCAGTGTTTTGGTGTCTCTCTTATCTGACACACACATTTGAGGTCTTGGAGTCTTCACTAATGAGCCGATGAGTTGAATCAGGTGTGTTTGAATAGGGAGACATCTAAAATGTGCAGTGTTGGGGGTTCTCCAGGACCAGGATTGGGAACCACTGCTTTAAGCCTATTGACTGCAGAGATGCATTGCATGTTAAGGTGAAGCATGCAATGTCAAAATTCACTTCATTTTGAACAGAATTTTGTACTGCGTTACAGCTGTACAAAACAGAAAGCAGAAATCCTTATTGGTGATCTAGGCAAGATCTGACTTGTGAGTATTATTCAGTCTCAGAATCATCTTGTGTCTGCGTATTTTTCACATTAGAGCACAATATAATAATAGAAACATAGTCTCAGTTCTGAGAAGCTCTAGAAGACCCTCTGTGGTGTTGTCTTACCAATCGTAGAGTGATCAAGTATGTACTGATCAGAAATAACACGTTGAACCAGGACACCCTTCACTCCACTGCATTAGTTTTATTATGTAAGAGGCAAAAGAGTATGGAATATTGCACATTTGGTTATTATTTATTAGAAACTGACACACTATGACACGATTAGTGAGGGAGTGCTGTTAAAGTTGTTTTCTAAGAATATGAAATCACTGACCAACACTTTTTGGGGAGCGGGTACTGTAATTTTGATGCTGTCCACTGATATTTGAATTATATTTTGAAATTTTGCACAGCATGTTTATTGTGTTTTAATTAATGTAGCAATAATGAAAAGACACTGCAATGTCAAACTGAATCAATGAATTTATCTGCACATTTTAAATGAGTTGAGTGTTCATGTCATTCATGAACTGTGTGTGTGTGTGTGTGTGTGTGTGTGTGTGTGTGAGAGAGAGAGAGAGAGACTGAGAGTGAGTTTTATTTTAAGAATACTGTGACATTTAAGCAGTCACTTCATAAAGAATAGACTCATGCATGCTAGCCAAGTCTACTGCTACAGAGACTACTGCTGTATTAAATGTTTTTGTGAAATAAAGTGTGGCGATTTGAATATGTGAATATGAATCTTTTTTTTATTTTTTTTTACATTTTCTCTAAATAAATACTTTTACTGTTGAAGCTGATCATCATCTATGATGCATGGCTCTTTCCTCTAATTAATTACAAACCAAAAATCCTAGTATTAGCCATGCAACCCTGTTCTGACACACAGTTCCCAAAAATTCTGACACGAAGTGACCGACATCCTTTGAGCCTTTCCTAAAGCATGATGGGAAGACAAGTAGATAGTTTTATTCCATTTCATTTTTACAAATATTGTCGTTTTTGACAGCATTTGCCAAGTTTAGGGTTGATCCTGTTACCCAAGTTTTTGAAAATTCTTAAAGAAATATTTATTTAATGGAAAATATAAAACTTGTTTTCTATATTTATGCTAAAAATACAACCCTGTTGGCCAACATTTAATGTTTTTTTAATCATGCACCAAAGTTATTCTAAGAAATTCTCAAATAAATATTTTTCTTTAATTTATAGGAAATATAAAATATTTAATTTATTCAGTTATATTAATTAACTTGAGCTAAATTTGCAACCCTTTTGCTCTTTAACTGTAATACATTTTGATGTTGATTTTAAAATAAATTACCACAGTTATTGTTAGAAATTCTCAAATAAATATTTTTCTTTCATTAATAGTTAATATTTATTTAGTTATATCAATTAATTTAGGCTAAAATTGCCAATTAAATTGTGACCCTGTCACCCAATAATTGTAAAAAAATATATATGTATTATTATTATTGTAATGTTTATTTTATTGTTACAATCTTTTTATACATATTTAAAATATATATGTATATTAATGTTTTTACGCCATTTATGGAAAGTGCCACATTTAGTATACCGTGTTAGATGCACATACATTGAGGGCACTGTTTTGTATTAACTTTATTTATGACGAACACATCCCTCCAAGAATGTCTTATCCATTAAGTGTTTCAGTGCTTAACACTGTCTGGTGAACTTATCTCCTGAGAGCATGCTTTTATCTAGCATGCTACAGCACCACCGGGCATTTTGAGGCAAAAGCACCATAAAAAGAAAAGGTGAGTACACTGCACTTATTGAGTTTGTGTAATTCTTAATGAAGGCTGAATAACCCCATGAATGAAAACAAGTGTCTTCTGTGTTACATTTCCCTGGTGTTGGCAGTAGGTTGTTAACTGATGCGCTTGCTCTGAATGGCAGACGCTGGCGAGGCTGGAGCACATGAGATCTGCAGCCTGGACGTTTCTCTGCACTGTGAGGTCAGGTGACTTCATGCTGGAATCTCTTCGGCCGCTATGGCTATATGCACACAAGAGTCCAGGGCTTCTGCCTGAGTCCAGCAGTGCAGGAGTGCAAAAGGCACCAGGACGAGCTCTAGCAGGGCTTTGGTCGAGGGCAGACCCCGTGCTGAGGGAAAGGACACACATTACCTCTCAAGTACAACTTTTCGTGTGTGTGTGTGTGTGTGTGTGTGTGTGTGTGTGTGCGCACTCCCAATTCTGAGAACAAACTAATTTTGCCCCCTCACATCTACCACACATGCAAATCATGTGAATCTTGCAGGCCACATGACCCATTCAGATTCTTTGTGTCTCTTACCTTCCCCATTGTGCTCTTGTCTCATGACAACAGCTTTTCTGTAAGAAACAACCTGCTTCTTTGTCAGGCCTGTCCCCCCCCCCAAAATCCTTCATTTGATTTGCTTTGCAAAGTTAGGTGGGAGTGAAACATTCTGTTCTCTTTGTATACCAACCTGTTTGATTTTGCATTTCACAATGTTTGATTACAAGATAATATAAGACAATGTTCGATCTTTATAATGAATTACAGTAATGAATGAGTAATAATTAAGTAAGCAGTGTGCAGTGACAGAGCTTCACAGTTGTTGTTACTCACAGTCATGGCATGTAGCCAAGCAGGCAATCTAGTGCTTTCCCTAAGCAGCTTAGGGTGGCATGATTGCAGAACAAATGTGGATGTAGCTGGAAACGTGCCCCGTTCAGTCTACACCTATTTTATTTAAAGACTAACTAATATTATTACTGATACCGATTATTTTTGTTCAGGTTGAATATGCAATATTTTTCATTCTTAAAAAAAGAAAAGAAAAAGTGTGACCCTGTCTGTGAAATCCAGGCTAAAGTCTCAAAATCTAATTATGAGATAAGCATCAAAGTTTGATTTCAACCATTAATTTCACTATGATTTCAATCTTTGACATGGCCTTACTCAGTCAGTATTAAAGATATCAAGGTTACATTTTGTATGTTCTTTACATTATGAAGGATTATTTTATGTAAAACAGTAAATCACAAAAAAAAAATACTTTAACTGGGTTTTCACAGGCAGAGTCACAAAAAAATATATTTAAAAAAAATATCAAATCTATTATTGTTGTCATTAATGCCATCATATTAATGCAAAGTATTGAGCCCCACGTCAGTTTATGAATACACATGATTAATAGTTGAATTATGAGCAATGTGAAACATGAAACAAGATAACCTAGATTCCTTTATAACCCTGAGTTTAGAATGATCCAGGGTTAACTATTTAAAGTGTGAAAAGCCCTTTTGTAGTTCGTCTAACTGTTCATTTTAAAATATGCGTTTCTCACTTGAGAATTAATGTTTTGTAAAAAGTTGCATAATTTATGCAAACAATGCATTAAATAAGTTAAATTACCTATGAATGCAGTCGTGTAATAATTGTTGGATGCTATTTCTTTGCAGACTTGATATTGTAGGACTGTTTATAAAAAAAGGAAATATACACGCATTGAAGGTGTGATTTGTAAGATTACATATTCAAGAAAGTATGTATTCTCAATAAAACAGCTAAAAATGATTTATTCTGATACCTAAAATCACCATTGGTCATCTGGTCCAGGCAAGATGTCAAAAGGTCCAGCAGTGGGTATTGATTTGGGCACCACCTACTCCTGTGTGGAATCTTCCAGCATGGAAAGGTGGATGGAGATCATCGCCAATGACCAGGGGAACAGAACAACCCCCAGCTATGTCGCTTTCACAGACACTGAAAGACTGATCTGAAAGACCAAGAACCAAGTAGCCATGAACCCCAACAACACCGTGTTCGGTAAAGCAGCTCATAATTTGCCAGAACATGATGCATTTTAGTTGAGAAAAAGAATGAAAGATTGACATTGACACTTGTTGATGCTAGTGTTATCCATTAGATGGCAGTGCAGTTAATATGATTATAAAACTAAAAGTGAAGACATACTGTACATACTGTAAAGTATTTATTAGCAGCAACCAACAGCAGTTTTTAAAGCAATGCTTCTGTTTGTTGTCATTGTTGTCATCTTATTGGTTCAACAGATGCCAAGCGCCTGATTGGTCGACACTTTGATGACCCAGTGGTTCAGTCTGACATGAAGCACTGGCCCTTTACGGTACTCAATGATGGTAGTAAGCCCAAATTGGAAGTGGAGTACAAAGGAGAATTAAAGACCTTCTACCCTGAAGAGGTGTCCTCTATGGTCTTCACTAAGATGAAGGAGATCTCTGAGGCTTACCTGGGCAAGGTGAATAAAACTATGCAAAAGCACTGTAAATGAGCACTTTTAAATCTTTTACATTTATTTTTAGGACCCTTCCAGGCACATTTGTTTCACATATAATGTGCATTCAAGCATACCGGAAATAGATGACTAAGCTAAAGAGAGCATATCTTCCTTGAGATCACATCATTATTAACTTTGTGAGAAAATGTGTGATGTGTGAGTTCTGAATGAAAGATTTGTGACTTCTGGCTAGGAGGATGTGGAAGAAATTCAGAAAATACTGGAAAATATTGTGTACTCTGTTTATTAAATAACATCATTTGTTTTGAAATGATACATATTTTTTTAGACCGCCGTATTTGTTTATACTACAGCATTTGAAGCCTTTCCCTGAACTTTGCCAAATGCAAACTGAGGAGAGTTGTGCATGATTTATAATGGATATAAAGCCTTTATCACATACTGTAGTAACAAATGTCAAACCAAAACAGAGAAACACACATACTGTGGTGAACACTAACATTTCCCTTCAGCACAAGTTCTAAGTTCTGCAAACACAGCTTCACACATCTGATCTTAGTGACGCCTGCAGTAAAAGTGGTTTTGAAAAACATTCACCACAGATTAATATCTGATTCTGCAGCTCACGTTCCATGTTTTCAAAAATCTCTAATATAGCCTGAAGTTTGTTTTGTGCATGTTATGTGCAGAATTATACCTCCACTTTGTATGAGAGATATTTGGAGATAACGCTGGTTACAGGAAGTATGTGAACTTGATTGCAATCGTTAGTGTCAGCAAGGCTCTTTTTATTTAACTGTGCTGCTTCCAAACTCTTTTACAAGAAATGTTCCTTAAAGCATGTATTGTTTCTTCACGAGTGAAATTATTATTTTTTTTTAATAAAGAACTGTAAGAATTACTGTAAACTCTTTCAATAATAATCACAAAAATCACTTTACTAAAAACCTTGTCTGAACACTTTATATATGCTAAACAGAATCATGCTAAAAAGGATTTGATCTTGTTTTTTCAGGCCGTGTCAAATGCAGTCGTTACAGTGCCTGCTTAATTTAATGACTCTCAGCGCCAAGCCACCAAGGACGCTGGAACCATTGCTGGCCTTAACGTCCTCCACATTATCAATGAGCCAACAGCGGCTGCCATCGCATATGGATTGGACAAAAAGGTACGGAGATATCCAAACCTATATTTGACCCAATTCAGTGGTTTTTACATGAATAGTGTAAATATCTGAGTTTAGTAAACATCCTTAACTGGCTTCTAATGATGTTTGGATGAAGTTGCATCTAGTTTTTGCTGTCCAGCGTCACTGAACTTTCAGCACAGTAAGTTTAAAGAGTTAGTAGGGTTAAACTTCTGCTTTATGGTCACAATTCACTACAGGTTGGTGGTGAGCGCAATGTCCTCATCTTTGATTTGGGTGGTGGCACCTTTGACGTGTCCATTCTGACAATTGAGGATGGTATTTTTGAAGTCAAGGCTACTGCCGGTGACACCCATCTGGGTGGTGAAGACTTCGACAACCGAATGGTCAACCACTTCATTGCAGAGTTCAAGCACAAGTTCAAGAAAGACATAACTGGCAATAAACGTGCAGTCCGTCGCCTGTGGACAGCATGTGAGCGCGCCAAGCGCACCCTTTTCTTCCAGTACACAGGCCAGCAATTGAGATCGACTCTCTGTATGAAGGTGCCGACTTCTACACTTCCATCACCAGAGCCGTTTTGAGGAGCTCAATGCCGACCTTTTCCGTGATACACTGGAGCCAGTGGAAAAGTCTCTGCGGGATGCCAAGATAGACAAGGCACAGATCCATGACATTGTGCTGGTCGCATTCCCAAGATCCAAAAGCTACTTCAGGACTTCTTTAATGGCCGGAATCTTAACAAAATCATCAACCCTGATGAAGCAGTAGCTTATGGAGCAGGTAAGAGGTTTCATTTAGTCTCTAGATGGATTAGTAATTACTTTTTGCTTCATGACATACTAATCTTTCCTCAAATTTCACCAGCTGTCCAGGCAGCCATCTTAGCAGGTGATAAATCGGAGAATGTCCAAGACATTTTGCTGCTAGATGTCACTCCTCTCTCTCTGGGCATTGAGACAGCTGGTGGTGTCATGACTGTGTTAATTAAGAGGAACACCACCATTCCCACCAAGAGAACCAAGACTTTCACCACTTATTCGGACAACCAGCCCGGTGTACTGATCCAGGTAAGTTGAAAGTTGTTGTTGTAGAACCTTACTTTCTTGGTCTTCTTACCCTGCTCAAAGGCCAATCTCAGACCAGCGTGAATTTCCATTTCCAGGCTGGCTTGGTGCAGGTCTAACTTGTGGACCATCATAATCTTCTTGTTCACCAGCAAAAAATAATAGTGAATGAATGAAACTGCTTGACCAAGGAAGGCCTGTTGAAGGCTTGTAAGGAAAGCTTATTAAGCCTGGTAGGGGCACCAACAAACCAGCATCCAAAACACAACATATGCTGGTGACCAGCAATGCTAGAGTATCAGGAAAATCATTGAAATCACTGAGATGTTGACATCAGTTCATCCAGAATCCATGGAGGCATGTGTTACCAATTGGAATCTGTTTTAATGATCCCGTTTTTCTTATCTTTAGGTATACGAGGGGGAGAGAGCCATGACAAAGGACAACAACCTTCTAGGCAAATTTGAGTTGACTGGCATCCCTCCCGCTCCTCGTGGTGTGCCACAAATTGAAGTTACCTTCGACATTGACGCCAATGGCATTCTCAATGTGTCCGCAGTGGACAAAAGCACTGGCAAAGAGAACAAGACCACAATCACCAATGACAAAGGTAAAATAACTTGCCCTGGCTTTGGATAAAGAGTTGGCTTTATATTTATTGACTTATTGATTCTGGAATTCAAAAATGGTCTCTTTTTCACAGTGAGTTTCTCACTAATCTTTTCTTTCAGGTTGTTTGAGCAAGGAAGAAATTGAACGTATGGTACAGGAAGCCGACCAATACCGAGCAGAGGATGAAGTCCAGAAGGAGAAAGTCACTGCCAAGAACACTTTAGAGTCCCTGGCCTTTAACATGAAGAGCACTGTGGAGGATGACAAGCTGAAGGACAAGATCAGTGCAGAGGACAAAAAAACTATTATTGACAAATGCAATGAGGTCATAGCCTGGCTGGACAGGAACCAGGTAGGTAACAACCATAAAACTGCCTAACTTGCATGCCAATCTACAGGTTACATATGTTTACGGAATTAAGGCTATCCCTTTCAGTTATGATTATGTCATTGAAGGAACTTTATTAGATATTCTCACCTGAGGAAGTCAAACCCGTTTATATAGCCACCCAGAGGGTTTCACCCAATAACAAAGATGTCATTAAGCCAGTGTTTTCCAATCCTGCTCCTGGAGGCACACCAACAGAACACATCTGGCATATCTCTTTTATCTGTCGCATCAATTTCTGGTCTTGGAGTCTACAAATGAGCTGAGTTGAATCAGATGTGTTTAATTAGGAAAAGTTAGAAAATATGTACTGTTGGTGTGTCTCCAGGAAAAGGGTTGGGAAACACTGTATTAAGCAATGAGCCACCTCACAGAACAAAGAGCATCTTCCAAGACACTTCTTCTTATGTCTTACCACAGACCTCAGAAAAGGATGAGTACGAGCACCAACAGAAGGAGCTGGAAAAAGTGTGCAACCCCATCATCACCAAGCTCTATCAGGGTGCTGGTGGCATGCCGGGTGGAATGCCTGGGGGATTTCCTGGAGGGGCAGGAAGTAGTCCCTCCTCTGGTCCTACCATTGAGGAAGTGGACTAATCTTGACACCAGAACATCTAGGTTCACACATAGACAAAAACCAATGCAAAATTTGATTTACGTCAACTTGCTGCATCTCAAACTGGCTTCTTACCAACTCACATTGATCAGATGTGCCAGATGAGACCAACTTCTAGCTTGAGACCAAAGCAATATGGCACTTACAAAACAGCATTAGCATATTAACTTATCTAAGCATCATGTTTCCAAATCTGTAATTCTATCTGTAAGCTACTATTTAATGGTTACAAGGTTATAATTACAACAAAATACCTAGCTGAGGTGAGGCCTGGTAACTTGTTCAGTTAGCTGTTATACTCATTATTGATAATTATTCTACAGGGAGGGTTGTTTACACCTATGCTATACAGTTAATTCATTCATTCATTCAGTGTTTCCTGTATAACCCAAATAAGCATTTTATTTCCTTAATATCTTCATGTCTTTCATGTCTCATCTCGTGCTAGAAGGAATGTAATGGTCTGTTAGAAATTTTCAGAAAATTCCAGAACAGCCTACTTGATATGCAACATTCTCATTTGTGCAATTGGATGCATTCATGGAGAAAGAAAGGTAGTTAGAAAGAAAAGTTGTTGTTTTTTAGAAAGGTAGGTGATATCCCTTTGTTTTTGTTTGGCTGACCCACCTATTTCAGTCAGTTGCGTGAGGAAAAGAATAATTAAATTTTTTATTGTTTTCCTCATATGACAAATACAAACATTCCTGAGCTCCTTCTAACTGTAAGGAAACACCTGTATGAATTGCGAAATTTAACAGGTGCTAGAGAGAATATAAAGCAGGAGAGAGACTAATGGGAACAACAGCAACATATTAGGTGCTTGTGTACAACATGATCTGGATCATTAGCTTCTTGGCTTTGGTGGCTTCCACTCTGGGTGAGTTTTTATGAGGATAAAAAATTACAGGTTTCAGACATATATATATATATATATATATATATATATATATATATATATTTTTCTTATTTGT
>NW_015546292.1:164568-184186 GCF_001515605.1 Sinocyclocheilus anshuiensis | reverse complement strand
AAAAACAGTTTTCAGACATATATATATATATATATATATATATATATATATACTTTTCTAATTTGTTTCTTTATGAACTATGGTAATAGGATGCGGGGTGCGTCAATTTATGGTGCGTCACCCGGCAGGTGAAATTGCCAAAAGATCTATAAGCGTTAAGGATAAGCCAAACCCAAGTGTTGTTGGGGGAGGTGATGCAGGTATTATTCATGGAAATGATGCACACCCTTGGCCCTGGCAGGTCTCTATCCAGGTAGTGTTATAAGTTTTAATGACACAATCTTTGTTTATACTAGTGGATCCATTTCTCAAAGTATCCTAGTGGTGGTAGGCCTCATTCTCTGCATAATGATGTACTTGTGAAATTCTTTATATTTGATCCAGACATCCAGAGGTGAGCACTTCTGTGGTGGTTCCCTGATCAGCACAAACTGGGTCCTCACTGCTGCCCACTGTTCAGTTCAGTAAGAACCCATCCATCCATCCAGGTATTTTTATACATCTGTTTTTAAGATTTTTATGCTTTTCCCTGTCACTGTCTTTCTAGGTCTGGATATCACTATGTAGTCCTTGGACAGTATGACCGTGGCTCTAATGAACTTGTTCAAGTCAAGAAAGTAGCAAAGGTATAATCTTAATGTGCATTTAAAACAAAGGTTCTAAGCTTTAAATTACACTACTGTTCAAAAGGCTGCATTTATTTGATAAACGTAAAAGCAGTAATATTGTGAAATATCATTAATTTTTTTCTATTTGAATATATTTTAAAATGTAATTTATTTCTGTTATACAAGCTGAATTTTATCAATGTGATATATATATTTTTTCAGGTTAAATGTATATATGTGTTTACTGTCACTTTTGATCAGTTTAATGCATCCTTGCTGAATAAATATATTCATTTTTTCATACATAGGTCATCACACATCCTAACTACAACAAACAGACTGATTACAACGATATTACACTACTGAAACTATCAAGTGCAGTAGAGATGACTTCCCGTATCTCTCCTATATGTCTGCCTAGCTCCTTCACCAACGTCCTTCCTGGGACTCGTTGTGTCACCACTGGCTGGGGCGTAACTGAAAATGACCGTAAGTCCATTCTTATCACCTGTGTCAAATATAACAGAATATTTTCAGTTGTGCCTATATCTCCTGGATTTACTAAAAAAAAAAAAAAGCATCAGTTGGTCCTTGCTCAACCATTCAGATACTTAATGTCTTATATTATTCTTTTGAATTTAGTGAATCCTCGATTCCTGCAGCAAGCCACTCTGCCGATAGTGAGTCAGGCTCAGTGTAGGCAGTTTTGGGGTAGGAACACGATCACAGACGCCATGATCTGTGCTGGAGCCTCTGGAGCCTCGTCTTGCGAGGTATAAAGACAGATGCATGAACATATTTTACACACAAGCTATTAATAAAAAAAAAATTCAAACTAAATGAATTAAAATATGTGAAATAGCAGCTCACTGACAGCACAAAAGGGTCTAAACTCGCAATGTTAATCACTGATGTCTGTGTGTCCACTGCAGGGTGATTCTGGTGGTCCTCTGATGTGTGAAAGTTCAGGTGTTTGGTACCAAGTGGGCATCGTTTCCTGGGGCCACAAATCCTGCAGCACTGACCGTCCAGTCGCCTATACCCGTGTCTCTTACTTTAGAAAATGGATTGAAGAAATCATTCGATTCAACTAAAGAACCAGCATGTCTCAGTTTCAAGTTCTCCTGTGTCTGAACATTCAGTCACCAGTCCAGTGATCAAACTGTGTCTTCATAACACTGTTACACTACTGCTTTGAATACTGGAAATACCTCAAAACATAATGCCAACTGAATTATTAAAAGCACTTAATAACTTTATATATCAACAATGTGTTCATTTTAATTAGCCTAACTATAGATTATGCTAAACTTATGAATGCATGCATACTTATGGCTGAATAAATATTAAATAAAAATGTTGGTTCTTCCTGGTATGCCTTGACTTTTTATGACAACAAGCACACTAATTTGGGTTCAGTAGAAAAAAAATCAAACTAAGTGGCATCTGCAAACAAAGGGTATTAGACCTTTACCCAATTTGGAATGACTTGGATGTTTTTTTAGTAGATGTATTACATCAGTTCCCTAATCCTGTGCTAGGTTTTACATTTAAATTATATAGTGTGTTAAATGAATTTCTCAGGATCAAATCCAACTAAACCGGAAGAGCTTGTTAAGTCATGTCTGTTCATGCAGTTCTGCACATTGCCCATATTTTTTTTAATAGCTATTCGTCATATGTTTGCATTGATTGAGAAAAGACAGTATACACTTGTCTACTTGTCTGTGTTGTCCTTGTAGAGCATGATCATGGTTCCGATACAAAACCTGTGCAGACTATGAGCATTCCCAGGGTGTCAGCATTACAATGATTAACTCTTTGTAACTTATAGGCATTGTCCTAGAAACCACAGGGGTTAAACAACTTTTCATACAGTGTCAAGCAACCACAAAACATCCTGCACAATAAAAAAATATATTTAAAAATACTTTTTTTCTTTCTTAGCGTAAGAAACAAAGAAGAAAATATCTTAATTTTTTGTGCATTTTCTTTCTTGTCTTTTGCTGAAAGATTATATGGGGTGGAACAAGAAATTCAGGTTATATATTTACAGGTGAAGGAATAACATCTCTGGTGCCTCATTGCTGCAACTGAATGCATTCAGAAAAAAAAAATGTTTAAACAAAAGGTGGGAAGCCGACTTTTTTCTCAGTCGACCCATTTGTTCTTGTCCATATTTCAACATACTTTTTGTCACATGACTGTACTGAACAATATATGAATGTTCCTGAGCTCTGAGATCTTGCCAGTTGCATGTAAGCACCTTGATGAATTCCCAGTTTTCCCAGTATCAGATGCTGAAGAGAATATAAAGCATGGGAGAGACCCAGTGGGAACAGCAGCAGAACTTTAAGCGCTTGTCTCCACCATACTCTGGATCATCAGCTGTTTTGCCATGGTGGCCTCCACTCTGGGTGAGTTTTTACAATTTGCAATGAGGGTAATAGAAGTCAGTGTCAGCCAGAAGATAAATACTCTAAAACCAATTTTACAGCATATTTATGTTATTATTATTTAGAACCTCATATAAAAGGAATATTTAT
The DNA here is from genome assembly GCF_001515605.1 of Sinocyclocheilus anshuiensis. Taxonomy (NCBI): domain Eukaryota; kingdom Metazoa; phylum Chordata; class Actinopteri; order Cypriniformes; family Cyprinidae; genus Sinocyclocheilus; species Sinocyclocheilus anshuiensis. The sequence continues at coordinate 181,032 of NW_015546292.1, read as the reverse complement.
TCTTATATAAACTAAAATAAATTAGAAGATAATTAAAAATTATATATATATATATATATAAATTGTAAATTATTGATATATATATTATTTAGGCCAGCAGTTGCAGGTTGGTTTTGATTTTTTTTTTTTATTATTATATTATATTGTAGTGTATTATACATATGATTCACTATTTATATTAAAACTATATATAAAATAATATAGTTTTAACATAAGTAGTGAAGCAAATGTATACACTACAATATACCATAATAAAAAAAAACAACAACCTCCAACTGCTGGCATAAAAAAATATCAGAGGACTTTCTGAGGTTCAAAATTATATATTATTATACTTTACTATATTAAAACATATTAAGAACTGACTAATAACCCATAATTGTATGTTTTTGCATGTGTTTATTTTCCTTACCATAGGCTGTGGAGTGCCTGCCATTAAGCCAGTAATCAGCGGCTACAACAAAATTGCTAATGGAGAGAATGCAGTGTCTGGTTCCTGGCCCTGGCAGGTCTCTCTCCAGGTAACTTTTACTAGCTTTAAGGGTCTTTATAATTTAATATCTATAAGTTGAGATCCTATAATTTATATTTGATAATGTATGAACCAGCAATCCAATGGCTTCCATTTTTGCGGAGGATCCCTGCTCAACCAGTACTGGGTGGTGACTGCTGCTCACTGCCGTGTCCAGTAAGAACATCTGACTCTGTTTTCCTTTATAAACATACCCTGCCTGATTCTTTTCCGTGCTCCTATTTTCTACGTTTCCTGTTTATTCCTCCTACCCTAGGGCTGGATATCACTACACAGCAAAATCCGAGTTAAATCAACTCTGCTCACAGTGCATATTGTCCCAATCTACAGGGTGTTAAAGTAACACTGAAGCAGAGTTACCACTGTTGAGGATTATGTGGTAAATTTTCATGTCTAAAAGCCTGAGCAGTAGTTGATCATCTTCAACATTGTTAACAGTGGGTTTTCTTTACTAATGCTCAATCATTACTTAATGAATCGCTTAATTATCCCATTAACTTTAACTCTGCTTCAGTGTTACTTTAACACTCTGTAGATTGGGACAATATGTACTCTGAGCAGAGTTGATTTAACTCGGGGGATTTTGCTGTGTATGTTATTCTTCGAGAGCATGACCGCGGCTCCAGTCTGTTCAAGTCAAAAGCATCGCCAAGGTATCAGCTTTAATGATATCAGTGGAGCATCCCTTTCCTTTGAGTCACTGTCTGCTGATAACATTGCAGTGGTTCTACGATATCTTTGGCATTACCTCAAGAGCCACGGGGTTTTGCCACAGTTAAAAATGTTGGTTGCTTACTACTCAGAACCAGGCTACATGACGGGATCTTACAAATGCTCGCGTCAAACAGACTCTTTTAACAATTGCGTCATTTCTTTCTCTTTTTTTCCAGCATGTAACCAGATTTTTATTGTTTCTGTAAGTGTTTTTAGTATTGCGAGTAATTGATAGATATCACTTAAGTCTATGAAAAACCCTAGTTTTTAGTTTTCTTCTCTCTATTTTGTGTTTGAGTTCACTAATATAACTTTGTTTTAGGAGTCACTGTCTGTCGACTGCGTTTCTGTTGTTATGTGATGTCTTAACCATAAGCTCCGAGACCACAGGACTGTGTAGAAAACGTATGTCACGCTGAAAAGAGGAACAGACCTACATTTAAGTTGTTTTTCTCTAAATCGCTTCCCTTCTGATGAAGCGATTGCACTCAGTTCAGATACAGCAAGATGCGTCATGCCAGGTTTGATGTTTGCAGTGACATTACATAGGAAAGAACCAATGATATTTGACACCACTGCAGTCAGGCCTGGCATGATGCATATAAAAAGTTTTATATTTGATTGTAGGAGACACTCGTCGTCCACTTAATTGCGTACACCTGTTCAACTGCTCGTTAGTGCAAATATCTAATCAGCCATGGCCGATGGCAGCAACTCCATGCATTTTAGGCATGTAGACATATGCTTCCATTTACCTCGGAAGTCGGAGCTGGCAATGTCGTCACACCACACAAATTGTACCATGTTCCAGTAGAGAAGCCAGAAAACCAAGACGGACACATCTATTGTTAGCAATACCAGTCGATTAAAAACACATAAAAAGCTGTATTTTGCATAGATAATGCCATAGTATTATGTCCACACATAGATGTTGGATAGTACTGTGTGCAACACTGAGTTTACTGAGACACAGATAAACATTAGTGTTAATAAACAATATATTACTACTGTTTCTCTTCTGTCGATGCACAGAGCAGCCATATTGGATTCCGAAAATGGAGTTGTTGAGATTCCTCCGAGACTCCGAGTCGGAACTCCAACTTGGGAGGGTGTTCCAGTTAAAAGTTCCTTCTGGGAACTAGGAATTTCCAGCTTTCGAGTACAAATGGAATTGTACAAATTGGTGCGTACCAATAGTCAAGATGATCTGCTGAAGGTCAAACCGAGCATCAGAATTGGGAAGAAAGGTGATTTCAGTAACCTTGAACGTGGCATGGTTGTTGGTGCCAGATGGGCTGGTCTGAGTATTCCAGAAACTACTGATCTACTCACAAACAACCATCTCCAGCGTTTACAAGAATGGTTCGAGAAAAGGCAGGCAGTTCTGTGGGCGAAGATGCCTTGTTGATGGTCAGAGGAGAATGGCCAGACTGGTTCGAGCTGATAGTAAGGCAACAGTAACTCAAATAACTACTTGTTACAGCCGAAGTATGAAGAAGAGCATCCCTGAATGCATGAACACATCAAACCTTGAAGTAAATGGGCTACAGCAGCAGAAGACCACAGGTACCAATCCTGTCAGCTAAGAACAGGAAACTGAGGCTACAATTCGCACAGCCTCACCAAAATTGGACAAAAGAAGATTGGAAAAAGGTTGCCTGGTTTGATAAGTCTCGATTTCTGCTCCAACATTTAGGTAGTACACTCTAAAAATGCTGGGTTAAAAACAACCCAAGTTAAATATGGACAAATCCAGCGATGGGGTTAAATATTTGACCAACCTGCTGGGCAGTTAAACATCAAATTTTCATTTTTGGGTGAACTATCCCTTTAACTCAACTGTTTAAAAAAATACTATATGGCTGGCTTACAATGAACCCAAAATAGGTTGGAAAATAAAAATCAGACATATAATTACTAGAGGCGTCAGCAATAATCAAAAGGTGAATATTTATTAATAAGCAATTTAATCAATGTTTATTATTTAAAGGGGTCATATGATGCGATTTTAGAGTGTAAAAAAAGCATCATATGACCCCTTTAATTATTGTTTATTAAACATTAATACATGTTAATTTCCAACATATTTTGGGTTCATTTTAAGCCAGCCATATCATAATTTTTAAACAATAGTTGGGTTAAATAACACTACCCAGCAGGTTGGTTAAACATTTAACCCTATCGCTGGGTTTGTCCAACAACTTGGGTTATTTTTAACCCAGCATTTTTTAGAGTATAGGGTCAGAATTTGGAATAAACAACATGAAAGCATGGATCCAATCTGCCTTGTATCAATGGTTCAGGCTGCTGGTGGTGTAATGTGTGGGAGATATTTATTTGGCACAGTCTATGCAATTTTTCTTAGTAAATCAACCACAATATCCACATGCAACATCCTCAATCCACCCATTAACTTTTCATATAAGTAGAGGAGATCCTGTTACCAGCTGTTGATTATTTGACCAAGTTGTGAGCATTGACAATACAAACCAAGATACAGAAATGGGTAAGAGTCTCATCTGTGCAATATTCCTATGATTTAATATGGTTGTTGTTTTTTTATATATTGCAAAATAAATTGCTGTTGTAGACACAATCAGTAACCTTATTGTAACCTTATATTTAGGTCAGTGTATAAAATCATATAAATGGTTATGGTAAAGACTAACCCTAAATTACTAAATTAGGCACTTAAATGATAACCGTAGTCAGAGGTCACCTATCCGGAACGGACCTCAGTAAATGTTCAAAAACAAAATGTGTTCTCTGGATGAATAATTTGCTGTTTAAAACTCTTATGAGTGTCTGCATGTATAATTCGGTTTAGACCATTTGCAAGAATGTTTAGGGTCCGTGATATGAAAATTATCGCTACGAGACGCTGGCGGAGTGAACGAGGCTTGAGAGAGTTATGAGTGAGGGCGCGGGCGCCATATCCAGCTATTATAAGCGTCTTCGCACTTGTCTTTTCCACTTAATTTGACACTTTAGAAAGTTAATAAAGTGAGAATGTGCAGTTTAGGGTTAGCGATTAACTTTATCTTATCTCATTTACAAAAAAATTTTTTCATAGCAATATCTGGCAACACTGCATCGCCGGCAAACAGAGTAATCAAAAAAGCCCACGGATAGGTTATCGTTGACAGGATACCACATTTGGCAAGGCAAATGCAAAAAACAACATGATATTATCTGTCAGAGACGTTATCAAAAACAGCAGCATTTAGCACTAGTACACAGATCAGTAGAACAAGTAGGTTACAGAATGAAAGGAAATATGCAAACACCAAACATGAAGAAGTCTATGCTATTTCATTCAGTATAGTTACATTTTCACAAAGTCATGCAAAAAAACATAAGAGCACTAGACAAAGTTATCATCTATATTGCAATGGTTATTAATGAAAACTATAACAGTATACACATATTACTGGGACAGTTCCTGCTTTGTTTGTTACTACAGTTAACAGGGAATAAAATGCAAAGAATAAAATTAAACAAAAAAACAAATTTTAGTTTTCTTGTAAGGTGTTTAAATATTGCTGGCCCACTTTGGCTGAATGTGTTAGATAAAGTGGGCCAGGAGGATTCAGGTAAAGTGGGCCGACCTTTAAGTTTCAGTAATTATACTCAAATTCATTAAATAAATTAACATTCACTGGTTATTTTATAGTTGACGTATAATTTACTTTTTTAGAAAACAATGAGACTGCAGTCAGGAAATTCAAGTCAAAGATGGAAGAAAGGAACGAGAGAATAAAAAGGAAGGCAAGGCATGAAGTTAACCTGTGGAGTGAAGAAAGTATGAGAGGAGCAAAATGTAGATGCAGAATATAAATCTTAAAATATGAACACAATTAAAGTTCTTTTAAAGTGTTTAAAGAACATAGACAGATAAAGATTTGACATTATCATTTTAAATGTTCCTCTTATTATTATTTTTTTAGCCTATTTATTCTTGCTTGTGTTATAGTCACATTTTTTATATATTGTAGAGTTCTTTTTTATCAATATACTGGTTTCTGAATATCCTGATATTCAGATTTCATCAAATTTAATGCCAACACAACATGTTCTTTTCAGTTGTTTGGAGTAAGACACATGAATTGAGATGAGGATTTACACATGATTTGTTTTACTCATAACCTATAGATTATATAATTTTGGGTTTGTTAAATATGTTGTTAAAAATGTCTGTCTGAATATATGTGTTAATATATCATTGGTTTTTAATTAAGATGCAGAATATTTTATTTGATAAGGTATGGCCCACATTACCAGACCAGCTGGCCCACTTTACCTGAAAAGAAATTTGTGCATGATCTCAAAATGTTTATTGGTATAGGCCTATAGCTTGCAAATAACACTTTACATGAACTGTATTCAAATTGAAATATTATAGCTGGACCTTAAAGTTAAGAAATTTGTGCATGATCTCAAAATGTTTATTGGTATAGGCCTATAGCTTGCAAATAACACTTTACATGAACTGTATTCAAATTGAAATATTATAGCTGGACCTTAAATTTAACAGAAGTAATAAGGAAAAGAAAAGAAAAAAAAACATCTAAATTATACGTTTTACAAAAAGTGGCCCACTTTACCTGAAATCACCCTATTGTTGCATGAATAATAAACTGATAAAATTATTCACCCCTAACCTATATAGTAAAGTATTAAAGGGCTCATATGATGCTATTTTAAAGATCGTTATTTAAGGAAAACTTGAAATCGCATCATATGACCCCTTTAACTAATTTTGATACAATAAATATGGTATAATTTAAAAGTGTTCATCCCTCCAAAACAGAGAAAAAATCTTTTTTAAAAGAATTAAAAGTGAAATTTTCAAGTAGACAGACTGAAATAATATTTTCCTGTAAAACATACTCAAGTAATCGTTGTTGTTTTTTCCTAGAGGTACCTGGAAACCTCTTGCTGCAGTCATTCTTTTACTGATAAAAAAGTGCAAAACATGAGTATATATATATATATATATGTGTATGTAAGAGGAAACTAGAAAAGACATTACTAATTTTACTCTAGTTGACTGTGGACTGGAACTCTTTTGTGAGCATTCAAGAATGAGTCAGAGATGTACGAAACTGTGTGTTCCGAACACTGAGTTAGAAAACTGGAAATGTTTAAACAATAACAAAATAAAAATGAAATTCTTAAAAGCAATGATTTAATGATATTAAACCTCCCTTTTGCCATCAGTCACCTCACCTGTCCTCAGGTCTTAGCAGGGCCGGCCCTAACCAATTTGGTGCCCTAGGCAAGATTTTAGCCGGTGCCCCTTGCATCACAGCCAATTCCACCACCGATCATTCACACAGAAATGGCATAGCTTTATGACATAAAACAAATTACACATGAAATAAATAAGACGGTTGCACAAAAAATAAATAAACTGGCATTAAATCAGCTAGCTATTTAAATTAGAGAACTTTATCGTCCAAAGGCAGCTACAATACTAACATTTCAATCTTAATTTCTTCATTTCAAACATTCGTAAATTTAGGGATGCACTGATCTTAACTTTTTTTTAGAATCCAATACTGATTTTTAATGTATTTTATTTAAGCAAAAGACAAGAAAGAATGAAAATATGAGTGCATGAAGAATATGGTTAGTTGCTTTATTAGCCTATATTTTGATCTACATTAGACTGTATAATTTCAAAACCTGAAGCAAAAACAGAATGGTCTGACTTTAGCTTTGTGAAATTAGGCTACACAAAACATCCCAAACAGCAGATGGGCTGAATAAAAATGCAAATTCACTCTCTGTCAGCAGGTGGCGCGTAAGGAACAGCAGTGATGCATTGTTTCCTTGATTACCGCTGTAAACACAATGCATTATACTGATGAAAGGAAAATGCCATCTAAACTGTTTCTTAAGACAGTCAGTTCCTCTCAGAGATACATTCATATTTCACGCATTGTGAACAGTGAGCTTGCTCTGCCTGCTAATGTATTTGAAGAGTTCAGATGTAAAAGCCTCTTAGTGCCTTCTGAAATTTTCTTCTAAAATTAGCATTATTTTATCAGGTTCCTATGTTTAGGTTCAGTCATTTTACTTTAATGGCAATGTATAGGTCCTTTTCTATGCCATTAAAGTGAAATAACTGAACCTAAATATAGGAGCCTGATAAAAAATGCTAATTTTAGAAGAAAATTTCAGATGGCACTTAGGCTTTTGCATCTGAACTCTTCATTTTCTCCTCTTTGGGTTTACAGACTCTGAAATAAAACAAAACAATTATTATTATTATTATTATTATTAACTAAATGCATTATTATACAGAGGCAAGATGAAAGGAAAATGCCATCTAAACTGTTTCTTAAGACAGTCCGTTCCCCTCAGAGATACATTCATGCTTCACGCATTGTGAACAGTGAGCTTGCTCTGCCTGCTAATGTATTCTCCTCTTTGAGTTTGCAGACTCTGAAATAAATAAACAAAAACCGTCCGGTTCCGATTTATGGTCGATCGGTGCATCTCTGCTCAAATTCAAATATTAAACTGCTTTTATTTTGGTGGTTTCCCAGCAAATAAATAAATGTGCTGCATGTTTCAGAGTGAAGCGCTGCCGCTGCGTGTCATGGGCTGCACTCGAACACATTACCCGCTTCACTCCGAACTACAGCGCATTGGTATTTTTATATTAAATCGCAACCTTCGCGATATGACTATGGCATTAAGCTATATCATACGATATCGAATATATTTCGATAATATAGTGCACCCCTAATTAAAATAATATATATATATATGTAGGCCTATACAGGGTGCGATTTGTGAAAAAAGCAGAGGGGGGGGTGTGCTTTTGAAAACTTTTTCTCTCTCCATAGGTGGAAGGTAAGGGTAAGGCTATAGCCTAAGTAACCTAATGTTAGTGTAATCTGTTAATAGGGTGTTGGGGGGTGATTTTGAAAACTTTTTTTTTTCAGAGCAAGGCTTTAAAGTATAATGTTAGTGTAATCTGTTAACAAAGCACATCATAAACCCGTCTTTTTAAACAAGTAGCCTACCAGATAATGTGTGTCATGTCACGAAATCTTTTAATACGATTGAAACTGTAGGCTATTTAACGTGATCACAATTTAATAAAAACATTAGGCCGATTAATTAATTTCAATGGTTATTCAAACAACGAATAAATTATATAGGAAAGTGAGCAAAGAACATACATTTTACAGTACCAACGGAGCTTTTTGAAACTCCGAATCAGTTAAACCATTGCCTCGCAAAATGATTCACTGTTTTGAATTGCTCCAATCGGATCGCGTATCACGAATCATTTGATTCAGATCTGGGCTGTTCAGCCCCGACAAAAACGGTGCAAAACGTTTTTTAAACGGAAACGGTGGTGTGTTGAACACCCTGTTCTGATGACGCAAGAGTTGCAATATATACATATATTTAAAAAAAATAATAATTTGGGGTCTTAGGCACAGGCATATAACTTTTCCAGTATACAAATCAGGTTTTTGCTTGTATCATAATACAAGTAGGCCTACTTGTATCCATACAGTGCGACTTACGAGGACTATTAGTGAGCCATATGGAGCCATTAAGGTGCTTTTTGTCCATTTTGAAGATGGATAGATGACAAACTGGCCTGAATGGCTTAAAAGGCCTGCCTTTTTATAGGTCCACATGTATTCGTTTAGCAGATGCTTTTAACCAAAGTGAGTTACAAATAAGGAGAAAGAAAATAAAGGCCTCTAGACGGCGCCATCTGTACTGCTTTTAAACACTCAGAAAAAAAGATAAACTATATTATAAATAGAATGTGGCCAGTCAAATTTGCATTTCAGGCTCAAAACACCAATGCCAAAATGCAGAATGAATTATCTACTGTCCCCTTCATTTTTGGCTGCTGTTGTTATAAGTGTTTCGATTTTTGATATTAGGATTTTTTTATTATTATTATTATGTTAATAGACAGTTATAATCATGGTTCTGTTTTGGGTTTCCATGGAAGACTTTCTCCTTTGAAAGCTGATATTCAAAATAGTTTTCTCCAGAAGCATAGTTCCCTTGTTGCATCATCACTCCACCCCACTCTCTCTTTCAATAAGTAAAGGGGAAATAACCACCAATTGTTCATGCAAAGACGTTGTTGGGAGCTTTGATAACACACTTGAAGGAAGGACAGACGGGGAGGACTAAAAATGGGTAAGAACCTTTATCTATGCAATATTCCTGTTTGATACACTTTTTAAACCTATATAGCAGGCAAATTTGTGTTTTACTGAGACAGATGTGATGCTCTTCGAAAAGAACCGGGTGATGTGGGCATTTTATATTTGCTTTAATGCTGTTTTTCGAAATGACATGCATCTTTTGATTCCTCCACCCCTTTTGTTGGGTTTCTTTATCTCAACTTCTTCTGAATGGTTGATTTGATCAAGATTAAGCAGCATTAAAACGAAAGCTTAGACTTTAATCCAACAGACATCTAAAAACCATCTCATCATCTGTACCTGTTGTTGTTCCTTAGTGTGAAACCCTATTTTAAGATGAAATGACAAACAAAATATTAAAAATAATCATGCATTAGTTTCTGAAACTTCAGTAACGTGCGGTGCGTGCCATGCAAGTCAGTAGTGGTTAAAAAGCTATGGTCATACAGGATGCAACATTTGGCAACTATTAATGCAAAAATGATTTGCTTAAATGCAAAACTGGCTGCAAGCAGTATTGCACTCAGAACAACAATAAAATATTGTTTATGAGTTACAGCCTTGCCTGTTCTATACTGGCTAGTGTTTTGAGGTCTTATGGTTAATGTGAATTGTGCAACAAGATTTTGCTGACAGTCTTTTTCATCTAACAGCCGTAATTTAAGCTGTAGACAGCAAAAAATACTTAGTTGGGTTAAAAGTAAAAGGTTTAAGAAAAAGTATAATTTTGTGTTAAAACAAAATAATTTACGATATACACTATGTATTTTATATGTAATGTAATTAATATAATTAAATAGGACATGATGCCCCCTGGTGTAAGAATGAGTAACTATTATAACCTCTCAATTTGCAAACATTTGTTCCCCATAATTTTGACAAATAGATGATTAAACATGATTTTATCTTGAGCATGATTTACAGTTGACTGGAAATGTGTAAAAGTTCTAACTGAACAATAATAAGATTCATACTAAAAATCAGAGCTGTAATAATAAAAAAATGAAAGCATATTTTGAAGACATACAACAGCTTTATGCAGAACTGAAAATCATTACTAACCATTTTTCCTTCCAGTGAGCGGTTAACAATGGCAGTTTGTTTCACAGGATAAAAAAAGAAATGAAAAAGGGAATCGCAAGTTTTTTTATCGCACAATTCTGGCTTTTTTCCTTCGCAATATTGAGAAAAAAATACAGAATTGTAAGATATAAACAACTCACAATTCTGAGAGAAAAAAAATTTAAGAATTGCGAGACGTTAACAAATTCAGAGAAAAAAAAGTCAGAATTGTAAAATAAAAAGATTCAAATTTATTAGATTGCAATTGCATTATTTTTTATTCCGCGGCAGAAAAAAAATCGGAATGACAATTTCGTGATGTTATCTTGCAGTTCTGAGTTTATATCTCGCAATTCTATATCTTGAAAATTCTGATTTCTTTCTCAGAATTGCAAGAAAATCAAGTCCAAATTGTGAGATTAAAAAGTTGCAATTATTTTTACTTTATTTGGTGGCGGAAATGGGTCTCCATAGTTAACCACTGTAACAGGATCATTGAGTGAACTCAGTGAGTTGAACTTGTAAACTATATCAGTTGGATTTGTCAACAAATCATTCTAGTAGACTCAATTTTCAATTCAAAACTCAAAGGAAAGTATCAGAAATGTTACTTATCTCATAAACCATTGTCTTTCTCTTTTCTTTGTGTAGCAAACAACAGTTTGGGATTTGAAAATATCACAGATCAACAGTCGAACAACTCAACGCTGACAGATTTTTCAAGCATTGAAATCTTCAGTATATTCATATACTTTGTCGTCTTTGCTCTGGGTATTGTTGGAAATGGGCTTGTCATATATGTGACTGGCTACAAAATGAAGACGACTGTCAACTCCATTTGGTTTCTCAGCTTGGCGATTGCAGACTTCATCTTCATCTTAGTCATCATCCTCTACATTGTTCATGCCTTTAACAAGAATGTTTGGCCCTTTGGTGACTTCATGTGCAAGTTTGTATCCTTCGTGACAGTGCTAAACATGTTTGCCAGCATTTTTTTGCTCACTGCTATCAGTCTGGACCGATGCCTGTCCACCTGGGTGATTGTTTGGGCTCAAAACAAACGAACTCTGGTCAAAGCCAGAATCATCTGTACACTCATGTGGGTTTTATCCATTGGCTGCAGCATCCCATTTGTCATGTGCCGCTCAGGAGAGAACAAAAAATGCGCCTATGTTTGCCCTATAAACATCACAAAGTCTCTGTTCATATACAGGTTTATAGTGGGCTTTCTCATCCCCTTCCTGATCATTGCATCTTCATACATTGCTATCGGAGTGCGGGCCAAACGTCTCAAAAGAGGAAAGAAGCTTAAGCCTTTCCGGGTCATTATATCTGTGATCCTGGCCTTTTTCATATGCTGGTTTCCTTTACATGTTCAACAACTGTCTTACATAATTGCTAAGGAAAATGAGTGGCGTGACGCTGAAAAAGTATTCATTGAAATAGGTCCATTCGTTAACTGCCTGGTTCATCTCAACAGCTGTCTGAACCCCATTCTCTATGTGTTCATGTGTGAGGAGTTTAAAAAGAAGCTTAAACAGTCTCTGCTGCTGGTGCTGGAGACGGCTTTTGCTGAGGATCATCTGCCTTTCCGAACATCTCGCTCTTCCACATGTTCACATCTCTCAGAATCAAAAGGTCTCAACCAGACAAACGAAACAACCATCTCGTCATGCGGCAGCGGCCAGGACAGCAATACATGCTGTTAGAAAATCAGTCTCAGAGATATTCATTCCCCATGTTAGACTGAAGAGATCTGATAAAGTGTATTAGCAAGCTCTCCACATCGCTGCCTTGATGCCATCTCATCCCAGAGGTTCAAAACCATATTGCTTTAAAGACAATCTGAAGGTTTAAATGCTGCAATTTATGTGCCATCATTGTCATCAAACTAAAAACAATGACTTTTCATTGTTGACTTTGACATGCCCCCATTTTCCATTGGCTGGAAAAACTGATAGCCACGCCCCAAACTCACGCCATTGGTCAGGACAGTGTTGCTGCTTGGGTTGAAAATTGTTTTGTGTTGTTTATGCTTTTTGTGGAAAACCTACAAATGATTTATTTTATACTTGACTTTGCTTATTAAAGTGGCTTTGTAGAAATATTTTCAAAAGATAGCTTTCAGTTTTACATAATATTTTCACTGACTTGTTTTACACAACCTTTTTAGCCACATTGTAATACTGTTAATAAAGAGCTATTATCTATTTTGCTAATGTTTATTTATTCACCAAAACTGAAGATATTCTGTCTGAAACATTCTATCTGTAGTCTTCCTCAGATTTTTATTAATGCAATTTATATGCTAATTCTGTCTGACCGTTATTATTAGGCATAAAACACAGTCACAACATTAAACCTATTCTCTCTGTCTGTCTGTCTGTCTGTCACTGTTTACCAGCCCTGAGCCAAAAGCACTATATATTACCAAGTCTGACATGTGTTTGTGAAATCAAATCAACAATGCATTGAGCAGTTGACATTACTGAAATACTATTCCTTTTACAGCGAATGCAGCTAAAGCAGGTGTTGAAAGCAATGTGTGGAGGAAAATAGAAACAAAATAGAGGATGTTATCTTACAATTGATTAAGGAGACTATATGTCTTATATATATATTAAATACAGGACAGCAAACATGATGAACTCATATTGAAATGTGAGATATTCATTATAATTATGTCCATAGTAAGTCACGACGACACGTGGTATAAAATGGCATGATTTACTGAGAATGAGCTGAACATCTAAATGTCCCACTAATAAGTTTTGGATTGTTTCATTACAAAGTGACCTTAGACAGACTCCAGAAAGCATTGCCTCTGCACGTGATTTCTAAGTTTCCTGTCAATGTGAATAAGTCATCCTCTCGAAGATATTTAGCCAAGTGTTAGGAACCAGTAGTGACTAGTCCAGTCAACTCGCAGTACTACCCAGAAAACTGGTAAGATTATTGACCTTTTACGTAAAGCTCTTTTTAGTTTAAATATTTTGCAGGTTTAACGTTTCTTGCAATATCTTTTTATTCATTTATCCACTTTCATTATTTTGGTTTTCTTAAAGAGTTTGTTTGGTTTCTTACTTAGTTTCTTTAGTTTTCACACATTTATTTCCTTGATGCTTTCCGAATGAATTCAATTGGTTATAATTTGTGCCTTTAACAGCCCTTAACCATCACCCGAAGCACCTTATGTATGTTGAAAATTATTCAAATTTAAGCTGAAATGTTGATTATGTTCAGTTACAGATAGAGATTTTGGTTAATAATTTTTTGTCTATATTTTTTCAGCCTCTTCAACAAATAAAGCCAAAATGAGTAAGTACAGCTGTTTTTCTGACTAAAATGACAGCAGTTTCATTAAACAACATTGCGAAATATTCTTTAGCAATCCTCCAAATTTCTAATGAAATATCTAGATAAGCAATGAATATGCATACTCGTTTTTATGTGTTTCTGTCACCGATTTTCAGTTATTTTGTCTTAGCTTCTTTTTTCATGGACTTCTAATTTGTTTTCATTAGTTACTATTGTCCTTTATGTTAGATGTCATGGATATTCATTTAAATATCACAGGTGTTTGTCATTAGGTCCCTCATTTGCCCTGTATTTAAGTTGCTCTATTTCACCTTTCAGATGTCTGTTGTTGTTTGTGGCTAGTTCACACTGTTACGCCTGTTTTTTTTTCCTTGTTTGTATTTTTAATCAGCTTTCATCTTTGGACTGACCATGACAGTTTCTAGCTATTCATTTTTTTTTTCTTTTTCCTTTAGACCAAACCGTAGCCACATCAACCAACAGCACAGCTGCCACAGTGAAATACTTAAAGAACATCAATATTTTCCTCCACTGCATAATATGTGTGCTTGGTGTTGCTGGAAATGGAATGGTCATCTACATCGCAGGCCTCAAAATGAAAAGGACCGTCAATACCATCTGGTTTCTGAACCTGGCGGTAGCTGACTTCCTGTTTTCATTTTTCCTGATCTTTAATGTAATTTACGAATATCGTGATTTGGATTGGCCTTTTGGTGACTTTGGGTGCATGTTGAGTAGCCTGGTGACCGTGCTGACTATGTTTGCCAGCACTTTCCTGCTGACGGTGATCAGTGTGGACCGCTGCCTGTCCACCTGGGTGGTGGTGTGGGCCCGGACTAAACGAACCGTCCTGAAAGCGAGGATAATTTGCCTGCTTATTTGGTTAGCAGCAGTTGCTTGCACCCTGCCTTGTGTCATCTTTAGAAAAACGCGTCGCATTTCTCCACAACAAACAGTGTGCATACTTGGTTTTTCGGGACTGGAAGCCTACAAGAGGGTGGTTGTGTTCCGTTTTGTAGTGGGTTTCCTCATTCCGTTTGTCATAATCTTGGCTTCTTACGTGGCGATCGGAGTACGAGTTAAGCGCCTCCGGAAAGACAATAAACTAAAACCCTTCCGTATTATCCTAGCTGTAATCCTGGCCTTCTTCTTCTGCTGGCTTCCCTTTTATGTTCACAGATTCCTCGAAGTGACGTTGCATGAAATGAATGCGACAAACCCATCAGTAGAGCTGACCAACTTCAAGAATGTTTTTGACCAGATAGGGCTCTTCATAGTCAGTCTTGCCTACTTGAACAGCTGCCTGAATCCTTTCTTGTATGTATTCATGTGTGAAGATTTTCAGAAAAAGCTCAGGCGGTCTTTGGTGATGGTGTTCGAGAGCGTCTTCGCAGAGGAACACCTGGCTCTCCTCTCGCAACATTCCCAATCCCAACACAGATCTCATTCCCAGAGTGGACCGGGACCCAGTTTGACCCAGTCTGTGACACTTGAGAGTTAAATTAAACATTCACAATATCAAATGTGTATTTAAATTAAATAACATACAAAAAAAGGAAAAGCACATGCAATTCAGCAAAATATTAACAGTGTGTTCTTCATTTGTTTTTTATGTTGTGAGACGGAAGCTGATGTGCCAAACGTTAAAAATTATAAATATAATGTGCCATAAATATATAAATAGCTGGAATGCGTACCTCATTAACTAGATAGTCAAGAAATTGGTAATTGTATTGTATCTCATTTTCATGGATGTCTGGTTTTATAATTAACTAAAATGTGCTTTTGCTTTACAACACTTTGAATAAATCTCACATAAATGTGAAAAAAATACACTTTCAATACACTTTTTTTTACTTAAAACATCAAAAATTAAAGCAAACATTAATTAGATCAATATAATTGTAATATATATATTATGTCAATGTATTTTTTTTTTATTGTGCGTGTGTGTGTGTGTGTGTGTGTGTGTAGACATATATACTAGTCAGCATTTGAAGTGGATCAATACCTTTCATCAAAGTTGTCCTAAAACCTAAAACAAAATGTGTTCTTGACTTAGGACAGTGTTTCTCAACCCTGGTCCTGGGCGCCCCCCAGCATTGCACATTTTGTGTGTCTCCCTAATCAAACACACCTGATTCAACTCATTAGCTCATTAAAAGAAACTCCAGGACCTGAAATGGGTGTCAGATAAGGGAGACATACAAAATGTGCAGTGTTGGGGGGCGCTCAGGACCAGGGTTGAGAAACACTGTCTTAGGACAACATTGATAAACTTTTTTTCATCCACTTCAAATGTTGACTACTGTAGATATTTATATAGATTATCCGGACAACAAGAAAAATTAAGTTTGATATAGTCAAAATGAATAAGTAAAACTGTGGTTCTTAGAATGACCCCAATTTCAGTGAACTACATTTTGAAATATCCGGTAGCAATTATCCGTATTGCAACTGAAATATCAAGATAAACAATGAACGTGCATACTTGTCTTTGTGCTTCTAGCCATTGATGTTTGCTTTTTACCTCATAGCCCATCCAATGACAGCATCAAACAGCAAGAACATTCTAGTGTGGCAGGAAAGACTAGAATATGCCGACTACCCCCTTGAAACCAGTTAAAGCTGTAACCATTTCCG
>NW_015546292.1:149666-163568 GCF_001515605.1 Sinocyclocheilus anshuiensis | reverse complement strand
TCATTTCTCCGATCACAAATGCAGACATGGTTTTACGTTTATGCGGCAAAAGACAGTATAAGTCATTATAATCCATAATTATGTCCCCACTGGATGCAACGAATGCCTCGTTTATAATGGGTTTTCATGTTTTTGAATCATCGCTCCGGCCTGACAGGGCATCATCACAATATGGTAAGGGGCGTAACATTTCCGTCACACGCTTGAGGTATTTGGCCAATCATAACACACTGGATAGCTGGCCAATCACAGCACACCTTGCTTTTCAGACCGATGAGCTTTGTAAAAATCGACGCGTTTCAGAAAGGCGGGGCATAGAGGAGAAACAATAATGTACAGTATGTGGAAAATAATGTGTTTTTTGAACCTTAAACCGCATAAACACATTTCATTACACCAAATACACAAAATAATGTTCTTTTTAGCAACATCATATGACCCCTTTAAAGCTGTAACCATTTCAATCAGTATGTTTATAGTCCTTATCTAGCAACTTGTAAAAAACATCAGTGTGCTGATGCTGCCACATTTTAGGCCCTTATAAGCAGGGCCGTGCACAGACATTTTGAGGGGCAGTGGCCCAAACTAAAAAAAGGGGCACAAGGAGGGTGGGTGCTTGTTAATACAAATTATCCAGTTGTTACAAATAATTAAAAGAGAAGACAGCACACTCTATAATAACTGACATTATTGTAGATGTTTTAATAAGAGGGGGCTCTCCCTCACTCTCTGAGCCTGCTTCTGCCTCATCTTCAATGGAAGTAGGGGAGAGTGGGGTAAGTTGAGCCAGTGGGTAAGTTGACCCACCCCCTGTTTCTTGGCAACTGTACATCTGTACAACTGTCATGTGACGATGTATTTTGGAACCACCCATCATTGGGGTACTGGAAACACATAGGGGTAATGGAAGGCACCCATTTACTTTAAAAACTGTTTTTTGGCTTGTCAAAGTAAACTTTTAGCATAACAGATGTAATGGTTGTTACATCAAAGCAAATTTACCCAGGTCTAAAAATATTTATGATACATATAGGTGATTTAGCAACATATAAAACCATGCAAATCATTTAGCTAAATATTAGCCTGAACTGGTAAGCTACAGTAGAATTTTTTTTCTTCCAAAATGGCTGCTATGGGGCAAAGTGAGCCAAATGCTGTGGGGTTAATTGTGTCAGCATTTTAACTTACCCCACCATAAGGCACTGTAGTTAAGTTAATTATAAAATGGTATTTTAACGTGATATATTACTGGTTTAGTTTATCATATTATTTGCCGTTTATTTGATAGGGACAGTGTGCAAGTGCACCAAACCCTTCTCTGATAAGAACCAGAAAATGCTTTTCATCACATTATAATCAGATATATTTTTCCACCTGTAGTCACTAATGGCCAACAAACTCTCTGTTTAGTCTGTATTTAGGAAGGCTACAACTTTAGTGTTCAACTTATTGTTTCAGAAATGCGAACAATTAAATATTGAAATTTAAACTTCATTTGGTTGGTTTTATGTTGTTAAAGTTAACTTTAAGAAAAGAAATATGACTGTTTGTAAAAGGAAATTATTAAATTAGTTTTTAAATTATTTATTTCACATGGGTTTGAGTCAGATTCAGTCGGATGATCATTCTACACCCAGATGGTGCATCTTACTCACTGACTCGACTCGGGTCAACTTACCGCTAACCCGGGGCAAACTGAGCCATGGGAACACTTTTTTTATAAGAAGCATTTTGTTTTTAGAACCCTTTGTCATAGATACATTCTGATCATTTAAAATGATACGATTACTTTCATTTGGATAGGATAGGATAGATACTTTCATTGTACTTCTGCGTCATTTTCCCTTATCTTGAGGACCAACTAATTTAGAAAATGTATACTATTTTTTAAACTATTTATAGGCCTACTATTATTTTGGTTTTAATAAAATATGATGTGTTATAGATTACTAGTATCAAGACAAGTAATTATAATGGGAAATGTACTTAATTACAAGAATTAAAGTGTGACAAACTGCTAAATATTCTAAATGATGATTTACCTGCTGGCTTGCTGGAGCTTTGAATTCATTTTTGCAATGTTGAACTGCCTTTAGCAGCTTGCGGAGCGGGCAGGAAACACGGAGTGGATTAGCAGAATCAGCGGATCTTTAGCGGAGCGGTAACAGACAGCTTTGAGCTGTGGTGATGGGGGGATTGGTGAGAGGGGCAACTCAGCCGATGAGGGCAAAGGGGCAGTGGCTCTAGCCACCGGGCCACCACGGCCCTGCTTATAAGTAATAATGACAAATCAGCCTTTAGTGATGTAATAGCAGTCTTTGCTGTCTGGTATAAAACCAACAGTTTGTCAACACAACAGGACCAAGAAGACGGAGAAAGATCAAGACTCACTTGTCCCAGTACATCAACAGTTCAAAAAAATGGGTATGTGTATTATTCATATTACATTTTTTTTGATGCAGAGTGTAGTAAATGCAAAACTGTGTAAGATACAAAAATGATATGAACAAGTCATGGCAAAACATGTTTTTTTCATTACTTAACATGTCAAAAAAATATAAACCAATTACATCTTCATTGTTTCAGTTATTTGAGATTTAAATAGGTAAGATTAAAAAAAAAAATTAGTTGAAATGACTTTTTCCAATTTGATTATACTCAAACATTTAAGGCAGCAACAGAATAAACAAATATATATATAAAAAAAACATTCACATCATCAATATAATATAAAGTGTTGTTGAAAATATACAAAACAATGTAACAATTTTATCATAATTGAAGATGGATATTGTTCTTCAAATAAATGAAACTGGACAGATTACAGATTAGGTAGGTATTAAATAAACTTTTGGTATCAACGCCAGACACTAGGGGAATTTGTCGAAATACAGTCTTCAAAATATAACCGCTGGCATGACTGCTTTGAAATATTTGCATTCTCAATTTTGATTGGTCTTCTTTATTGAATGTAACCACATTTACACAGCAAACAGAAGTTTTTTCTTCTTTTTTTACAATAGTTTTCCAAACTCAGCAGTTTCTGTGCATTATTGCTTTTATTTACAGTTCATTCGCACACATCTCTCACAATTAGTAATATTTTTTCAGTAAAAATCAAGTCATGAAATTGAATCTGTTCAAACTTTGGTCAATATGAAAACTATCCATTGGCTAAATTCGGTACAATGCGTGAAATGGAAATATTTATGTTAAAATTGTGCATGGTCCCTTTTCAAATAAATTTAAATAAATAAATAAATATCTGGTGCATCTACACTGATTGCCACAGCAATGGACATAAAGCGGCAAAAGGCAAAAGTTTCATATACTCAATAAAAAAATTTAAAAAACCTGACCCCTCACACATGACAAGACAAAACATTTTGTTAAATGTGAAGTCAGACAGCAGAAATTATGTTAAATACTGTAATTCATATTAAATAGCTTTCTTACATCATTCATCCATGCACTGCTACTCTGCAGTCATAAAATGAGAACTTGTCAGTTTATTGAAAAAGAAAACATTTTTTGTTCCTCCTCTCCTCCATGCATTTGATGCAACAGAATAACAACATTATTCACTATGACTTGAGAACAAAACTGAACACATTTCGGTGTGTGGTACTGCACAAAACAATTATTTTGCATATGAGAAACAATGATAAGCTGGTGCTCATGAGCCATCACATGTTTTCTCTCTCTTTCTTCTTTGTGTAGAAAACACCAGTTTTGAAGCTGAAAACATGACCAGAGGCACAGCGCATAACACCACTATGTAGCATGAGGATTTTATGAGCTTTAATATCTTTGAAATATGCATTTTCTTTGTCACCTTTCGAAAAGTATGAAAATTATCAAAACATTTTTTAGAAGTAGTTATACCCTTTGTGAACAAAGTCACAACATATTTTTTCAGAGCAAAAAGGACCCCAACACCACATGAGGGTTAAAGACAATATGTCTCTGATCACATATGAATTTACTGTGGGCTTCCTCATACCCTTTCCGATCATTGCATCTTCATACATAGCTATTGGAGTACGAATCAAACGCCTGAAGTGGGGAAAGCAGCTCAGGTCGTACAGAGTTATTATAACTGTAACTCTGGCTTTTTTCATACAGTATGTTGGTTTCCATACCATGCTATAAGTTTTTGTATAATAACTGCAGTAGGAAATAACTCGAGTGCCAGTGTGATTAGGACAGCAACGACTGTCAGTCCCTACCTGGTTCATCTAAACAGCTCTCTGAACCCCATTCTCTATGTGTTCATGTGTGATGAGTATAAGAAGAAGCTTAAACAGTCTCTGCTGCTGGTGCTGGAGACAGCTTTTGCTGAGGATCATCTGGACTTTAAGGGAGATGCAAAAGAACGATCAGGACAAGAAAACCCAACTGAATTGTTAGATATGTAGAAAACTGGTCCCTAAATGATAAACCTGGATCTAATCCAGTATGTTTATAGTCCTTATCAAGCAACTTGTAAAAAAAACAGCAACTGCAAAATTCATGTTTGGCACATGACTGTGTATAATGTGTGTTGTAAAACCAAACAGAGAAAATCTCTTCAAGTACAGGCTAATGACCATTATATATGTTTGTGTTAACTAAAATGTGTTTTTGCTTTTGCTTTACAACACCTTTGCTTTACAACACTGTTTGAATAAATCTCATATAAATGTGAAAAAATACACTTTCAACACTTTTTTTTCACTTTCAAACATTAAAGAAAACATTAATTAGATCAATATAATTGTAATACATTATATATATATATTATGCCAATGTACTTATTTATTTATTTATTTTGTGTGTGTGTGTGTAGACATATAGACATTTATATATATTATCCGCACAACAAGAAAAATTAAGTTTGATATAGTCAAAATGAATAAGTAAAACTGTGGTTCTTAGAATGACCGCAATTTCAGTGAACTACATTTTGAAATATCCGGTAGCAATTATCCGTATTGCAACTGAAATATCAAGATAAACAATGAACGTGCATACTTGTCTTTGTGCTTCTAGCCATTGATGTTTGCTTTTTACTTCATAGCCCATCCAATGACAGCATCAAACAGCAAGAACATTCTAGTGTGGCAGGAAAGACTAGAATATGCCGACTACCCCCTTGAAACCAGTTAAAGCTGTAACCATTTCAGTCAGTATGTTTATAGTCCTTATCTAGCAACTTGTAAAAAACATCAGTGTGCTGATGCTGCCACATTTTAGGCCTTTATCACAATGTAACAATTTTATCATAATTGATGATGGATATTATTCTTCAAATAAATGAAACTGGACAGATTACAGATTAGGAAGGTATTAAATAAACTTTTGGTATCAATGCCAGACACTAGGGGAATTTGTCCAAATACAGTCTTCAAAACATAACCGCTAACTGCTGGCATGACTGCTTTGAAATATTTGCATTCTCAATTTTGATTGGTCTTCTTTATTGAATTTAACCACATTTACACAGCAAACAGAAGTTTTTTCTTCTTCTTTTTTACAATAGTTTTCCAAACTCAGCAGTTTCTGTGCATTATTGCTTTTATTCACAGTTCATTCACATACATCTCTCACAATTAGTAATATTTTTTCAGTAAAAAATCAAGTCATGAAATTGAATCTGTTCAAACTCTGGTCAATATCTGGTACATCTACACTGATTGCCACAGCAGTGGACTTGAACCGTGAGGTCAGTGGCAAAAGTTTCATACTCAATAAAAAAAACCCTGACCCCTCAAAAGTGACAAGACAAAACATTTTGTTAAATGTTTCAGTGTATAAGGTTTTTTTTTTTTTGGTCCATGCATAAGGTTTTTTTTTTTTTTTTTTTTTTTTTTACGTTTTAACTCTCAGAGTGTAGTAAATGCAAAACTGTGTAAGATACAATCAATGCACACATACAGTGTATTGTAAAAAATGATATGAACAAGTCATGGCAAAACATGCTTTTCCATTAATTAACATGTCAAAAAACATCTTCATTGTTTCAGTTATTTGAGATTTAAATAGGTAAGATTAAAAAAAAAAATTAGTTGAAATGACTTTTTCCAATTTGATTATACTCAAACATTTAAGGCAGCAACAGAATAAACAAATATATATATAAAAAAAACATTCACATCATCAATATAATATAAAGTGTTGTTGAAAATATACAAAACAATGTAACAATTTTATCATAATTGATGATGGATATTATTCTTCAAATAAATGAAACTGGACAGATTACAGATTAGGAAGGTATTAAATAAACTTTTGGTATCAATGCCAGACACTAGGGGAATTTGTCCAAATACAGTCTTCAAAACATAACCGCTAACTGCTGGCATGACTGCTTTGAAATATTTGCATTCTCAATTTTGATTGGTCTTCTTTATTGAATTTAACCACATTTACACAGCAAACAGAAGTTTTTTCTTCTTCTTTTTTACAATAGTTTTCCAAACTCAGCAGTTTCTGTGCATTATTGCTTTTATTCACAGTTCATTCACATACATCTCTCACAATTAGTAATATTTTTTCAGTAAAAAATCAAGTCATGAAATTGAATCTGTTCAAACTCTGGTCAATATCTGGTACATCTACACTGATTGCCACAGCAGTGGACTTGAACCGTGAGGTCAGTGGCAAAAGTTTCATACTCAATAAAAAAAACCCTGACCCCTCAAAAGTGACAAGACAAAACATTTTGTTAAATTTTAAGTCAGACAGCAGAAATTATGTTAAATACTGTAATTCATATTAAATAGCTTTCTTACATCATTCATCCATGCACTGCTATGGTCATAAAATGAGAACTTGTCAGTTTATTGAAAAAGAAAAAATTTTTTGTTCCTCCTCTCCTCCATGCATTTCATGCAACAGAATATCAACATTACTCACTATGACTTGAGAACAAAACTGAACACATTTCGGTGTGTGGTACTGCACAAAACAATTATTTTGCATATGAGAAACAATGATAAGCTGGTGCTCATGAGCCATCACATGTTTTCTCTCTTTCTTCTTTGTGTAGAAAACACCAGTTTTGAAGCTGAAAACATGACCGCAGGGACAGCGCATAACACCACTATGCAGCATGAGGATTTTATGAGCTTTAATATCTTTCAAATATGCATTTTATTTGCTACCTTTGTAGTGGGTCTCATTGGAAATGGGCTTGTCATATTTCTGACTGGCTGCAGAATGAAGACGACTGTCAACTCTATTTGGTTTCTCAACTTGGCGATTGCAGACTTCATCTTCATGTTGTCTTCAATCATAGATCTTCTCTCATTTTTGGGCCAGTGGGACCTTTACTTCATGAGTTACATTCTCCAGATCATGTTAACACTAAATCTGTTTGCTAGTATTTTGTTTCTTGTAGTTATCAGTCTGGACCGATGCCTGTGCACATGGATGGTTGTTTGGGCTAAAAATAAACGGACTTTACTTAAAGCCAAGATCATCTGCATACTTGTGTGGGTTTCATCCATAGGCTGCAGCATTCCTTCCTTTAAAGTTTTTATGTTTACTTTTACATCTCTGACAATATATGAATTTTTAGTAGGCTTCCTCATCCCCTTTCTGATCATTGCATCTTCATACATAGCTATTGGAGTACGAATCAAACGCCTCAATTGGGGAAAGCACCTCAGGTCGTACAGAGTTATTATAACTGTAACTCTGGCTTTTTTCATATGTTGGTTTCCATACCATGCTATACATTTTTGTATAATAACTGCAGTAGAAAATAACTGGAGTGCCAGTGATCGACAAGTAATTGGGACAGCAACGACTGTCAGTACCTACCTGGTTTATCTAAACAGCTCTCTGAACCCCATTCTCTATGTGTTCATGTGTGATGAGTATAAGAAGAAGCTTAAACAGTCTCTGCTGCTGGTGCTGGAGACAGCTTTTGCTGAGGATCATCTGGACTTTAAGGGAGATGCAAAAGAACGATCAGGACAAGAAAACCCAACTGAATTGTTAGATATGTAGAAAACTGGTCCCTAAATGATAAACCTGGATCTAATCCAGTATGTTTATATTCCTTATCAAGCAACTTGTAAAAAAACAGCAACTGCAAAATTCATGTTTGGAGCATGACTGTGTATAATGTGTGTTGTAAAACCAAACAGTGAAAATCTCTTCAAGTACAGGCTAATGACCATTTTGTTCTGCTGATTTCTGTTTGAACTTTATTCTGAATAAAACCACAGTGTATCAAAAAAAATGTTCCCTCCATTGTATTGTTGTTAAATACACTGGTAAGGGACAGTTGTATTGAGGTCTTACCCCACGGAGTAAAACAGTTCACAGACAATTCAAAATGAACGTTCCCATAGTGTTCACAAAATTATAAAATGGAATGTTTCCTTAAAGTTCGCAAAAAAAAAAAAAGAACTAATTTTGTTTTTTAAACATTTTAAAAAACAATGTTTTGAATGTTCAGAGAACATTCAGAAGTAACATTTTAATGGGAACTTAATGGTAATGTTAGCAAAATGTCAGCTGACTGGTACTGTGTTTTCATCATAACATTTTGTAAAATAACAGCTGCAATGCAGCAAGACAAATAGCATATAAATGACAAATAAAAAAGTTTCATAGAGTTGTGTATCTCCTCCAGATTAGTCAGAATAACTCGCTGCTCTGTCTTGTCTGTCAGCAGTTGTCAGTGTCCTCTTTGCTCCGCAATGTTTTTTCACTGCATGAGAAAATGGTCGTATGACATGAGAAAAATCTATTGCTCACGCTAACTGCATTGGTGCAGCCCTTATCATTATAGTTATCGTTCATGGTGTGAACGGGCCTTTACTTCGAATGAGCGGACTGATATAGACACCGTATAAATTAGGAAAATAAGGCTATTGGATGCTGCGATTGACCAATCAGAATTTAAAAAATAAAAATGTTGAACGTGTTATGAAACCATATTTCAAAGTGACTGTAGTAAAGTAAGATACCAAGTAGTCTACACCACTAAACCACCAGTAAAAAAATCTCAGTCTCTTCTTTAAAGTATGCATCATGGGAAAGAAAACACCACACAATTGGCTTCTCAACCATCTTCTGCAGGCAGATGCCCACCACCCACTGACGATGTCTGATAGCTGCAGTTACATCAAGTTTGCTAATGACACCACATTTTAGGCCCTTATCACAAACAAATCAGCCTTTATTGATGTAATACCAGACTTTGCTGTCTGGTATAAAACCAACAGGACCAAGAAGACAGAGAAAGATCAAGACCCGACTTGTCCCAGTGAATCAACAGCTCAAAAAATGGGTATGTGTATTATTCATATTACGTTTTTTATATAACTCTCAGAGTGTATTAAATGCAAAGTTGTGTAAGGTACAATCAATACACACATACAGAGCATTGTCAAATCTATATGAACAAGTCATGGCAAAACAAGTTTTTTCATTGCTTAACACGTTAAATAAATAAACCAATTTCAGCTTTATTGTTTAAGTTTAATCGAGATTCAAATAGGCAAGATTTTTTACAAATTAGTTGAAATGACTTTTTCCAATTTGATTATACTCAAACATTATAATATAATATAATATAAAGTGTTGTTGAGTATATAAAAACATTGTAACATTTTTATCATAATTGAAGATGGATATTATTCTTCAAATGAATAAAACTGGACAGATTACAGATTAGGTAGGTATTAAATAAACTTTTGGTATCAACGCCAGACACTAGGGGAATTTGTTGAAATACAGTCTTCAAAATATAACCGCTAACTGCTGGAATGACAGCATTGTAATATTTGTATTCTGAATTTTGATTGGTTCTCTTTATTGAATCTAACCACATTTTCACAGCAAAAACAAGTCTTGAGTTTTTTTTTTTTCAATATCTAGTTCATCCTCGATAGTATAAAAAGACACTGACCCCTCACACATGACGAGACAAAACATTTAATTCAATGTGAAATCAGACAGCAGAAATTAAATACTGTAGTTCATGTTAAATATCCTTCTTACATCACCCATCCATGCTCTGCAACTCTACGGCCATAAAATGAAAACTTGTACGTTTATTGAAAAAATAATATTTTTTTGTTCTTCCTGTCCTTCATGCATTTGACGCTTTATCAAATCAAGATTAATCAGTATGACTTGAGAACAAAACTGAACACATTTTTATTTTAGGTTTATTTTAGGTTTTTAATCACCAGAAGGTTAAACAAAATGGCATTTTGGTGTGGTACTGCATGCAAAAATTATTTTGCACATGAGAAACACCACAATGATAAGATGATGATTCCGAAACAGACCCAAAAATCAGCCCTCAATGTATTTTCTCCCTCTTTCTTCTTTGTGTAGAAAACACCAGTTTTGAAGCTGAAAACATGACCAGAGGCACAGCGGCTAACACCACCATTTTGCAGCATGAGGATTTTATGAGCTTTATGATCTTTTCATTATGCATTTTGTTTTCCACCATTGTAGTGGGTCTCATTGGAAATGGGCTTGTCATATTTCTGACTGGCTGCAGAATGAAGACGACTGTCAACTCCATTTGGTTTCTCAACTTGGCGATTGCAGACTTCATCTTCATGTTGTCTTCAATCATAGATCTTCTCTCATTTTTGGGCCAGTGGGACCTTTACTTCATGAGTTACATTCTCCAGATCATGTTAACACTAAATCTGTTTGCTAGTATTTTGTTTCTTGTAGTTATCAGTCTGGACCGATGCCTGTGCACATGGATGGTTGTTTGGGCTAAAAATAAACGGACTTTACTTAAAGCCAAGATCATCTGCATAATTGTGTGGGTTTCATCCATAGGCTGCAGCATTCCTTTCTTTAATGTTCATATGTTTACTCGTGCATCTCTGATCACATGTGAATTTACAGTGGGCTTCCTCATCCCCTTTCTGATCATTGCATCTTCATACATAACTATTGGAGTACGAATCAAACGCCTCAAAAGGGGAAAGCAGCTCAGGTCATTCCGGGTTATTATAACTGTAATCCTGTCTTTTTTCATATGTTGGTTTCCATACCATGCTTGCAATTTGTGTACAATAACTGCAGTAAAAAGTGATCAAACAGTACTTGTGATAGCAAGGACTGTCAGTATCTGCCTGGTTCATCTCAACAGCTGTCTGAACCCCATTCTCTATGTGTTCATGTGTGATGAGTATAAGAAGAAGCTTAAACAGTCTCTGCTGCTGGTGCTGGAGACAGCTTTTGCTGAGGATCATCTGGACTTTAAGGGAGACGCAAAAGAACGATCAGGACAAGAAAACCCAACTGAATTGTTAGAAATGTAGAAAACTGGTCTCTAAATGATAAACCTGGATCTAATCCAGTATGTTATAGTCCTTATCAAGCAACTTGTAAAAAACAGCAACTGCAAAATTCATGTTTGGCACATGACTGTGTATAATGTGTGTTGTAAAACCAAACAGTGACAATCTCTTCAAGTACAGGCTAATGACCATTATATATGTTTGTGAAACTTTTCATGAATCTAAATATGCAAAAGCTCATTTTGTTCTGCTGATTTCTGTTTGAACTTTATTCTGAATAAAACCACAGTGTATCAAATGTTTTACCTGCATTTGATGGCAATTTCCTAAAGGATTTTTATGCTCTCACAGTAGCGAATTCGTATTGAAGGGTTTTCCCTAAAAAGCAACAAAAATAAATAACAAATAAATATAATATAATAAATAAAATATGATTTCTGGTACAAATACAAAACTAAAGATATTGGTTGACAATTTAATCAGTTTAACTAATGATATATGGGACAAAATATAGGAAAAGTTTTTTTTTAAATGTTACTATTAGTTTCAGAATGTTCAGAGAACATTCAAAAGTAACGTTCCCATAGTGTTTGCACATTTATAAAATGGAATGTTTCCATAAAGTTTGCATAACCAAAAAAAATAAATAGGGTGCTTTCACACCTGGCCTGTTGTTTCGGAACCTGGCTGCAGGGTTGCCAGGTTTTCTCTACAAAACCCGCCCAATTACTACTCAAAACTAGCCTGAAAATAGCCCAATTGCTTTCGAGGGGGTTCCCCAGTAAAAATCGCTTCGGGGGTAAAATACAACATTTTTTGGCGGGGTTCTCCTGGTACAATTCACATTCCAGGGCCTAAATATCAGTTATTGTGGTCGCTTCAACCTGCTGAAATAAAAAACAACTGGCGGCAATCGCGGATTTGGCAACACTGGTCAGCAAACTACGTTTCATATAACTCCTCCCCGAACTACTCTGGAGCGGTTCGGTTGTAGTGAGAAAGCAATCCGATCCAACGTACCAACGAACCAGGCTATATCACAATTTAAGATGGGTAATTACATACGTTCCATTAAAACCATTAGCTTTGTTGTTTTGCTAATCAGAACTCATTTCACACAGCGTGATTGTGAATCGCCGACAGCTCTATATTTAGCATGCCAAATATTTCATGGGCGTCTGCGACGCGTCGGCGATTCCCTCAGATCGCGTCTTTGATAATTCACACTGCCTGATTGTCACTCGCGTGAACGAGCACCGATTTGCCTCCGATTTCGGGCATTTGTCGGCGATTTCGCAAAACCTGTCGGAGAGTGAAAAATCGGGCTAAAATTGTGCAGTGTGAACTCGGCATAAGTGAAATTCCAGAAAATAAATCGTGGAACTTTGACCAATGAGAGAACAGTTTACTCGCGCGTGACTGGTATTAACAAATTTGGTCCGTTTAGAAACTTTGCCTGTGAAAGCGAACCGAACCGCACCAAGAATAAAAAGCAACATTGTAATAATTTTAATCCCTGTTTCGGAACAAAGCAATCAATCTACAGGTGTGAAAGCAAAATAAAAAACGTTTTAAAACATTAAAAAAATGCCGTTTTGAATATTCAGAGACCATTCAGAATTAACATTTTAATGGGAACAATGAGAACGTTAGCAAAATGTCAGCTGACTGATACTGTGTTTTAATCATACAATTTTGTAAAATGCATGGTGCATTTGTCTTGTCTGTCGGCGGTTGTTAGCCTACTCTTTGCGCCACGATGTTTTTTTTTGTTTTTTTTTCACTGCGTGAGAAAATTGAGAAAATTAATTGCATGAGTCTCACGTTAAATGCATGAGAGTTGGCAGCCCTTTATCATTATAGTTATCTTTCATGGTGTAAACGGGCCTTTACTTTGAATGAGCTGACTGATAAACACGACGTGGAAATTAGGAAATATTAGACCTTTGGATGCTGCAATTGACCTATGTGAAAAATAAAAATGATGAACGTGTTATGAAGCCATATTTCAAAGTAGCTGTAGTAAAGTAAGTAGTCTACACCACTAAACCACTGGTTAAAAAAAAAAAAAAAAAAAAAAATCAGTCTCTTAATAATATGCATCATGGGACAGAAAACAAAACTGATTTCGTAACCCTCTGCTGCAGGCAGATGCCCACTACCCACTGTGATGATGCCTGATAGCTGCAGTTACATCAAGTTTGCTAATGACACCACATTTTAGGCTCTTATCAGTAACAACTACAAATCAGCCTATAATGATATAAAGATTCACTGCTTATATAAAGCTAAAGCTTGACAAAGATCAAGGAGATTTGCACAGAAACACTCGTCCCGTTCAGACGCACCTCTGCATGAACACTAAAGTTAGGGAGGAACGTGCAAAGCAGCTATTGTGGATTAACAACAAACCTTAAGAAATCAGTAAGAATCAATCAGCAACATTCGTTAAACACCTCTCAAAATTTAGCAATTACAGCATAAATGTGTAAATGCAGTCTCAAAGAGCATCATTTTGTGAGATTTTTATTAGTAGTAGGAGGAGGGGTAGTAGTATTTACATATCCAATGTTTTCAATGTGATATTTAAATTTGGAATGTCTTTGAATTTAAATATATATATATATAT
>NW_015546292.1:140436-149402 GCF_001515605.1 Sinocyclocheilus anshuiensis | reverse complement strand
TATATATATATATATTTATTTATCTTGGGATTGGGTTAATGTGTATGAATAAATTGAACATCATATTTAAAATACAGATTAAACATTGTTTCACCCAAATACATATACTTCTTTGTTATTATTTCAATGTATCCAAACTTTAAGGTGTTAAAGTAGCTATAAGTTGATTGTATTTTATGTAATTGTTGCCTTCATTGCATTTTCTCTCTTTGTGTAGTGTGCTTGGGAAATGTGGAAAATATAACCAAAATCCTCACACATAATTCTACCACACTATCGGCTGGCATGTTGGTATATGGAGTCTTGGGTACATGCCTTAACATGACTGATTATAAAATGAAGAAGTCGGTAAACGCCATTTGGTTTCTCAACTTGGCTTCTTCATCTTTTTTCCAGTCCTAAACATTAGTTCGTACTTTGGAGAACAGCACTTCAACAACTTCATTTGCAGGGTTCTTTATTTTTGTTGTGACGCAGCTGCAACAAATATGTTTGCAAGCATTTTTTTCCCAAGCGTTATCAGTCTGGACCGATGCCTGCGCACATGGGCTAAAAATAAAATAACTCTAGCCAAAACCATAATAATTTGCATGATTGTGTGGATTTCATCCACTGGGTGCAGCCTTCTTTTTGCCTTAATAACCATGAACCATAAACAGGTTACCATGAACATAAAATTAAATCACTACAACATCTGGTCATATTTGTGTTTATGGTGGGCTTCCTTCTCCCCTTCCTAATAATTGCATCTTCATATAGCTATTGCAGTACGAGTCAAACAACCTAAAAGAAAAAAGCAGTTCAGGGCTTTTCGGGTCATCGCTGTTGTCCTGACCTTTTTTTGTATGCTGGCTTCCTTATTATGTTTGTTGCATTTATATGGTAATTGCAGCTGAGAATAAGTGGTTTGAAAGTTTTTGGGGAGTATTATCAAGTACACACTGTAACTGATTTTTGTAATTTGAACAGTATTATACTGTAATATGTACAGTAAGATACTGTAAAATGTGTATACAGTATTTTACTGTAAACCACAAATGATTATGGGAAAATATACGGTCACTACTGTATTTCCTCACTACTGTAAATCAATTTACAGTAGTGCACTTGCCCGCGAAAAACTGACCAACGGCAAGGGAGTTCTTTTTTGATAGTTGAACAAAGAGAAGCATAGTAAGTTATCTTCTCTACTCTGCCTCTTTATCGCAAGTAATTACATATTTTGTATTTTATTTTAAAGTTTGTGGTCGTCCAGACGCTACAAAACTAATTTTCATTTCTTCTTGCTTGTAATGTCTGATAATGCAGCGTTTGTGAGTGGACCTCTGCTTTGTGTACAGCGTTACTGGGGAAACTTCGATCTCTATCACTCCAACAGAGAATGAGTTTGCATATATATGCTGCCACAAATAGAATGAAAGTCTGTGGGAAACACTGTAATGTTATTTATGCAATTTGTAAGTGCAAATTATAATTAATTATACTTGTCTCTTTAAAAATAAAAAATTAAGCCACTTAGCCAATGTAACTTTTAGCATAGCCTATTTTATTTGAAGTGTATCCCGTGTATTCTGATACATGCATTAATGTTTCTGGGCTAAGCCCCGGATATCCACTCACTGTAGAACTGCCCCTGGAATCAAACCCATTATTTCAACACTTTGCTCTACTGATTGAGAATGCATTGTAAAAAATTGAGCTTTAATAATTTGAGTATGATGGATTATCAACTAATTATGTACCTTCCGGTAAAAATCATGGTTTACAGTGCAGTACCATAATTGGATTGTTTTTTACAGGTAACATTTTTTTTTAACTAAATGAAAATAAACTCTACAGTACTGATACTGTAAATGAAAATACGGTAATAATACTGTAAATAAAATACAGTAAAGCCATTATTGTACTGTAAATGCAATTACAGTACTGATATTGTAAATGAAAATACGGTAATAATACTGTACATAAAATACAGTAAAGACATTATTGTACTGTAAATGCAATTACAGTACTGATATTGTAAATGAAAATACGGTAATAATACTGTACATAAAATACAGTAAAGACATTATTGTACTGTAAATGCAATTACAGTACTAATACTGTAAACATTTTTACAGTCAATTACTGGCATCCAGCTGCCAGTAAGTTACTGTAAAATTTACAGCAACCTATTTACAGTGCAGCAATAGCTGAATGCCTGATTATGTTGAACAGCTGTCTGAACCCCATTCTCTGTGCTCATGTGTCAGAAACCTTGAATGGGTTGTTTTGGTGTTAAAGTGTGGCTTGGGTCAGACTGTTACACAGGTATGGGTAGATGGGTAAAGCACTCTGAATGCTTTACGTCACATAACCATTGTATGAAAACATACAATTCTTGTGACTTTCAGTTTAATCACTGAAACATAATACAATTATGCACTTTACATTTTGCAGACACTTTTGTCCAAAACAACTTACAATGCTTCTTTATTAGTTAATGCATTTGAATTCAATCCTAGTATGCTTTACTGTTTGAGTTACAGGAACATTCCACTGTGGCAGGAAAGACTCTGTTGTAGGTACATGCCCACTGTGGTACCAGATACAGGTTCAATCATTTCATCAAGAGTGATGATGATGCCACATTTTTGCCCCTTTTCAGTAAAAACAACAAATCAGCCTATAGGGATGTAGTACCAGGCTTTGCTGTCTGGTTTAAAAACAATAATCTGTCAACAGGACCGAGAAGACAGAGCAAGACTTGGCTTGTCTCAGTACATCAACAGCTCAAAAAATGGGTAAGAACTGAATGTATATTATTCATTTCACAGGTTTTTTAAACATATCTCATAACATAGTAAAACTGTTTAAGATACAATCAGTGCACACAGATCTTTGGACTTCTTTCTAAAATACTTACCCTTACGAAAAATAAGTTTATTCAAGTGTGCTATTAGTATACTTCTTTTAAACTAAAAATAGGAAAGTATACTTTTAGTCTACTTTTTATGTACTTCTCAGAAATGGGCTTTATGTACTTCTCAGAAATATACTTAAAATGACATTTAAGTATACTTGACTTATACTTAGAAAAAGTCTAAATATATTTTAGCTATAATTGTGCTCCTAGAATCCGTGTTTTCATTGTTATACTGTAGGGGGCGCTAGTACACATCTTCTGTACAGAATTTCCAAAAAACACAAGTGAAGAAGAAAAATATACTTGAACTTTACTTAAGTATACTTACTAAAATAAACTTGAAGTATACTACTTTTTGGTAAGGGTACTTGAAAGGCTAAGAATTTGTGTAGGAATTCAAGGTCCCGCATTGGATGGGTTTAAATCCTATCTCTGCGACAGTACATTTTCGGTGGAGGTTGGAAATTTTTCTTCCTCTTTTGCTCCTTTAATTTGTGGTGTGCCTCAGGGATCAATTTTGTGCCCGCTTCTGTTTTTACTTTATCTGCTCCCTTTAGGTCTTATTTTTCAGAAGCATAACATACCTTAACATTTTTAAGGTGATGTTACTCAGATCTATCTCCCTTTGAAACATAATGATTAGATAGTTTAGATTAGGTTAGATCTTGGCTGGCTGCCAATTTTTTTAACACTGAATGATTCTAAAACTGAAATTGTAGTTTTTGGTCCACTGGCCTCTATTACTCAGATTAATAACCAATTGGGCTTTTTATCTGTGAATTCTCATGGACATGTAAAAATTTTAGGAGTGATTCTCGACAATGGCCTTAAATTTGATAAACAAATTAATACAGTTGTAAAGAAGTTTTTATCATCTCAGTTCTATTGCAAAGTTGAAAGTGTTTTTGTCGGTAAAGGACATTGAGACTGTGATCCATGCTTTTATTACCTCCAGGTTTGACTATTGTAACTCACTGTACCTCGGTGTGTCTAAGTCTTCCTTATCCCGTCTGCAATTGGTACAAAATGCTGCTGCCAGGTTCCTTACTGGGACTAGAAAGAGGGAACATATTTTGCCTGTTCTGGCTTCACTTCATTGGTTGCCAGTTGAATATCGCATTAAATTTAAGGTTTTATTGTTTGTCTACAAGGGATTAAATGATCAGGCTCCTGAATAAATTACAGTTCTTCTTCTCCATCGGAATTGCCCTAAACCCTTAAGGTCTTCTAATAGTTTGATGTTGTCTGTGCCTCGGTCTCGTCTAAGGTTAAAAGGAAATTGTGCCTTTTCAATTGCTGCCCCTCGATTGTGGAATGAGTTAGGTTGTCTCCTGATGTTGGAAGTTTTAAATCTTCATTGAAGACGTATATCTCTTCTCTCTGGCTTTTCAATCATTGTAATTCTCTTTAATATGTATGTTTATGTAACTGCTTAACTGTTTTGTGTAACAATTTTCAGATTGTACAGCACTTTGGTCAGCAGCTTCTGTTTTAAATGTGCTCTAGAAATAAAATTGCCTTGCCTTGCCTAAAATCTGTTTGCATTCTGAATTGTGATTGGTATTCTTTATTGCACCTAACCACGTTTACACTGCATACACATTTAAAAAGTCTTGATTTGGTACAGCTAATAAGTGATTTTTTTAAATATTCAGCAATTTCTGTGGACCTAACAGTGCATCATTACATTACATTTCATATTTCACTCATAAAAACACATTTCACAAATTTTTATCATAAAAAAATCAAGTTATAAAATCAAATGTGACCCTGGACCACAAAACCACTCATAAGTAGCATGGGTATATTTGTAGCAATAGCCAAACATACATTGTATGTGTCAAAAATATCGATTTTTCTTTTATGCCAAAAATCATTAGGATATTAAGTAAAGATCATGTTCCATGAAGATATTTTGTAAATTTGCTACTGTAAATATATACAAAATGTATTATCATTAGTAATATGCATTGCTAAGGACTTAATTTCGACAACTTTAAAGGTGATTTTCTCAATATTTAGATTTTTTTGCACCCTCAGATTCCAGATTTTCAAATAGTTGTATCTCGGCCAAATATTGTCCTATCATAACAAGCTTGCTGTTTCAGCTTTCAGATGATGTATAAATCATAATTAAAAAAAAAAAATGTACCCTTATGACTGGTTTTGTGGTCCAGGGTCACAAATCTGTTTGTTCAAACACTGGTCAATATCTGGTATTGCCACAGTAATTGCCACAGTAATGGCCAAAACAGACCCAAAATCAGCCTTCATTGTGTTTTCTCTCTCTTTTTTCTCTGTGCAGAAGGCACCCGTTTTGGAGCTGAAAACATGACCGGAGACTCAACACATAATACCACAATGCAGCATGAGGGCTTTATGAGCTTTAATGTCTTTCTTTCATGCATTTTCATTGCCACCTTTGTAGTGGGTCTCGTTGGAAATGGGCTTGTCATATTTCTGACTGGCTGCAGAATGAAGACGACTGTCAACTCTATTTGGTTTCTCAACTTGGCGATTGCAGACTTCATCTTCATGTTGTCTTCAATCATAGATCTTCTCTCATTTTTGGGCCAGTGGGACCTTTACTTCATGAGTTACATTCTCCAGATCATGTTAACACTAAATCTGTTTGCTAGTATTTTGTTTCTTGTAGTTATCAGTCTGGACCGATGCCTGTGCACATGGATGGTTGTTTGGGCTAAAAATAAACGGACTTTACTTAAAGCCAAGATCATCTGCATAATTGTGTGGGTTTCATCCATAGGCTGCAGCATTCCTTTCTTTAATGTTCATATGTTTACTCGTGCATCTCTGATCACATGTGAATTTACAGTGGGCTTCCTCATCCCCTTTCTGATCATTGCAGCTTCATACATAGCTATTGGAGTACGAATCAAACGCCTCAAAAGGGGAAAGCAGCTCAGGTCATTCCGGGTTATTATAACCATAATCCTGGCTTTTTTCTTATGTTGGTTTCCATACCATGCTTGCAATTTGTGTACAATAACTGCAGTAAAAAGTGATCAAACAGTACTTGTGATAGCAAGGACTGTCAGTATCTGCCTGGTTCATCTCAACAGCTGTCTGAACCCCATTCTCTATGTGTTCATGTGTGATGAGTATAAGAAGAAGCTTAAACAGTCTCTGCTGCTGGTGCTGGAGACAGCTTTTGCTGAGGATCATCTGGACTTTAAGGCAGATGCAAAAGAACGATCAGGACAAGAAAACCAAACTTGAATTGTTAGTTATGTAGTCTCTAAATGATTGTGACTGGCATCACTATATGTTTATCACCATTACAACAACCTGGATCTAATCCAGTATGTTTATAGTCCTGAGCGACTTGTCAAAAAATAGTTTGTAAAAAACGTTTGAGGCATGACTGTGTATAATTTGTGTTGTAAAACCAAATAGAAAAAGTCTCTTCAAATATATGAAAATGGGAACATTATATGTTTATGAAAAATTGTCATGACTCTAAATATGCGAAATCTCAGTTTGTTATGCTGATTTCAGTTTGAACTTTATTCTGAATAAAACCAGTGTATCAAAAAAAATGTTACCTGCATTTGATGGTTATTTCCTTAAGGATATTAGCCTACTCTCACAGTAGCAAATTCTTATTGAAGGATTTAATTTCCCTAAAAACATCAAATAACAAATAATAAATAAAATACAATTTCTGGTACGTAGGCTTATTCAAATTTTGCAAAATTATAAAGATAATGGTTAACGATTAAAGCTGAT
Organism: Sinocyclocheilus anshuiensis; assembly: GCF_001515605.1. Taxonomy (NCBI): domain Eukaryota; kingdom Metazoa; phylum Chordata; class Actinopteri; order Cypriniformes; family Cyprinidae; genus Sinocyclocheilus; species Sinocyclocheilus anshuiensis. Next base: position 142,747 of record NW_015546292.1, on the reverse strand, counting down.
GATATAGCCTATGGGACAAAAAAAGCAATGACCACGGTTTTGCGTTAAACAAAAGAGCGCGAGTCGACGGTGATACAAAAGGCATGAAATTAATGCCATAAGTTTTTAAAACTGTAACTCTAAAGGTGCGATGACATTTACCATTGCATTTTCGTGGGCTAAAGTCCACGCAATAGAACATTTCGCATAAAGACAAAAGATTTTCGCACACAGATTTCATATCTGGTTCAGTTGGTCGTGCAAATTCGTTGCTTGGTTTAAAAATGCCTTGTGAGCTGCTTCACACATTTGACACTCGTTTAGAATAAACATGACATTATCGTCTGTAGATGGATGTTATCATACCCCTTATTAAATTGCACCTCTTTTTTTTGTTTGTTTTTTACTAATCTTTATTCTAAATAAAAATGTCATAAAGCTTGAATGGGATTCGTTGGTGTTAAAGTGTGGCTTGGAAATGCATCTAAAGCATTTAATAGATACACACTGCATTTACCCATAAATGTTTCTCATTGGTTGTACAGTTCCACAGTGTGTTATATCAGAGCCAGATGGTTACACATGCAAAGTTAGATGCTAGACAAACATTGAGTGTAGCACATTGGAAATGGCTGAGAACTATCATTAAGAATTAATTGATGCAGTTTTATTCAATAAACACATCAAATTCATTTTCAGTACTGTAGATTTATTTGAAGTTCTTGTGAGCTTGCATTTAGAGAAAAATAAAGACATTACAAAATCATTTAGTTCAGCTCTCAATTCAAAATATTGGGTTATTTCACTCTCCTTGAAGGCTTCATGCCTGGACATCTTTGTTTCATTCCCTAAGCAGATTTTCTTCAGATGCACTAGTAGTGATGTATGTGAACTAACGTTCATACATTTCCTTAAGGATTTTTATGCTCTCGCTGTATCTCAGCTGGTTCTTACTGGAGGCTTCCTTCCACCTTTAACATACATGAAAAAAATTATAAATATCATATACATGATGTAATTTGTACATCCCTCTGTAATTATAGTAGAAATGATAGAATGATGAAAAATTATACTTCTGTCTAATTTTCTTCCAGCGTTTGATGTGACTGAAGATAAGAGGTGAGGTGCCTGCTGCAGCATCTACAGACTGAAAAAAAAAAAAGATCTTACAGAACCGAATTAGATACGACCACACGAAGCATTCAATTTAGCTACATTAATATTACAAACTTAAAGGATGACAAGACCAACCAATTCGGTATGCAAACAGGTTTACTTATCACATTCCTAACAACGATTGGTTAAGAGTTAAGCAGAGGTGTTTGACGGAAACTTTATCTTCTGTCACTTAGCAGTTTGCTTAAATGCAGATCTTTAAAGAAAGATTAGTGCTTCCTGTAGACTGTGTGTGGCACAACAGTTGCCATAGCTCACCTGGCTCTCTGTAGGTTTCTCTACAGGTGGAATTCTGAGATTGACAGGTTCACCTGCTGCACCTACTGGACAGGAAACAGGTGGAGGAAGCCTGTACACGTTCTGTCCTTTGCCGTTCAGCATATCAGTCATCTGAAAGATTAAGAATTGAAGAGCAATTTTCCCCCATTTTAATGCTTGTTTTTGGCACAAATTACTCATTATATAATTTTTTTAAACAAGTAAAGCAAGAACAATTCTCAGTGGTGCAAGGAGCCTTCGAGGCAAATTTAGAGGGAAGAGGTGCATTTTATTTCTCCACTGGGTAATTGAATTCAGATGGGAAATTGAAGCCGGATGTAGCAGCATTATTAAGCTGTTGAGAGCTTTACTATTAAAAGGTTACTTGTCAGTTATGTAATATATTATGCTACAGTGGGCCAAGACATGAGTTTTTATTCTTCTTATGATTCAAGGTCAAACTACGACTAGAGAAAAATGAAGTGAGCCAACCGAACCTTAAATGAGCGTGCCAAGTTGAATAAAACTTAAGCTGCCTAACGTGATTTACAAAGATAATGATTTTGGGGGAAAATGTGCTTTTACAGCAATTCACTTGCAAAGAAAGACAATAGCAGTGCTATTTTAGTATCACTGAGATACTATCATAGTTTTGATCAAAATTTTTAATTTTAACTTTCAGTTTAATTGTAGTTTTCATAATTTTGCTGTGTTTTTGTCATTTTGGTAATTTTTTGTCTATATATGTTTTTGTTTTTTTATTAATTTTAATTTCAGTTTTAGATTTAGTTATTTAGTATATCAAGTTAATTAAATTAAAATGAGAAATTTAGCCTTGGTGACTACCTGAAATATTTGATTTAAGTTAATGTTTATATATATATATATATATATACAG
>NW_015546292.1:115691-140426 GCF_001515605.1 Sinocyclocheilus anshuiensis | reverse complement strand
AATGGTTTACATTTAATTGTTGTTGTTCTAGTCAACTTTAATAAGCCTGGTCTATAGTGCAACAAGCACTGGAATAAACATTAAAATAAACACATGTAAGGGTTCTTGACATAACTATCTGTTTACATCAGGGGTCCCACACTTGACTTTTCAAGTCATTTGATCCCATGATAATTAGTTCTAGTTAGAGATCTACCTGAAGAACCACTGAGCCTCTCTACAAAAATGCATATTGACTGTAGAAATTTAAATGACTATTCCAGGTCTGGAAATCACACTGGTAATCCCTGGTATTTCTAGGACTGTGGGAACTCTGTGGGTTACAAGGAATTTCATTGCCAGAATGATATAAACAGAGGCTCATCCACCAACAAAAATAGTCCCACTTCCAAAATGTTATTTAGAAAACTGTAAACATTTTAAACAAATAACATTTTAATGCACAATGTATGTGCTGTGCTCTAACAAAAATAGAATAGTGGCCAACCTGACTTCCATTTTAAGTACATTACTAGAAGCATGTTTTCGTTTGTCATTTTCTGTTTATCTTGTGTTTAACTTGGAACACGTCCATCTTTGAAAATCAACACTAGATTTCCAAGTGCAGTTATATAGACTGTGAAACAACTGTGTTATTCTGAGTAGTTCAACGATCTGAACGGAATGAGTATTTAAAATTATTGCAAAGTGAATGCTGGGTGTGACCTCGTCCTCCCCAGAGCTGTGAGGGGGGCTGGGCTCCGTTCTCTCTCGCATTGATGGGTTATTTCTCATCCACGCCCGACAAATGGGATAGAGTGGCGTGGTGGTGCTGAACTGAGCCAAGTCCACACTGCGGTCAAATAACTTGATAACATAAGCATCTGATGGAGAAGATGAGACGTGGAGCACGTAAGAAAACAGGAAATGGGTCTTATGAGATCAAGACTTAAAAAAACCCCTTCTATTTATTTCTCTAAACCTTGGCTTGAAAAAAAAAAACTCCCTCAATCACCACACATGCTGAATGATATGAAAACCCAATGGTGTTTCTCAGAAATGATCAAACATTTTACTTATCTGTCAGATATAAAATTGCTTTTAAACACAGGGAGAATTCAAATTCTGCACTTCGTGCCATTCATTTCAAATTGACCTAAATTCAAAGTATACATAACTATTTGCGCTTTCCCTTACTTGGTTATTAAATACACACAATTTTAAAATAAAACAAAGACCAATGTAAGTAGCTGCCAGCCACAGTAGCTGATAGTAGATAAAATAAAATTACCTGCCACTGTGAAAACAAAATAACCAAATTTGGCTGGTGCTGGGTGTTAATTTTCCGAAATGGGAGAGGCATACAAGGCGTAAAAAACTGTGGCTTTCGGGATCTAGCTCTTACTTTGTTTGTTCTGGTTGGTGTCTGCCAGACCGTCATCCATCTCTTTACGCTTCTTCCTTCTGTGCTGTGGAAATCGTGATGATGGTCTGTGAAAGGCAGAAAGAGGCTCTTAAAGCAAACTCTTCCATTTAGGAATAAATATTGGCTGTTTTGTTAGAATTACTATTGTAAATATTTACAAAGCACACTTCGAATGTTAAAGAGAATTAATAAGTGAAGTAATGTAGTAAGGCTAGTTGACATAATGAATAATTATGATATATTTGCAATGATTTTTCAGATTTGGAGAAAGTTAGCATTGCATCACTTACTCAGCAATGGATCCTCTGTAGTGAATGGGTGCCGTCAGAATGAGAGTCCAAACAGCTGAGAAAAACATCACAATAATCCACAAGTAATCCACTCCAGTCCAGCAGTTAATGTCTTGTGAAGTGAAAAGCTGCATATTTATAATAAACGAATCCATCATCAAGACGTTTTAATTATAAAGCATTGCTTCTGGCCAAAATACGAGACCATAATCCATAATAAATAAAATATAATCCACCAGCATATTTGTTTAACGTTGATCTGTGCATATTTCTCAGACTTTTCTCTGGAGAAAACGCTATTATGGATGGAGAACTTTTTGAAGTTAAAAAATGTCTTAATGTTGGATTTGTTTCTTACAAACACGCAGCCTTTCATGTCACGAGACGTTAATTAATGGATTGGAGTTGTGTCAATTACTGTTTGGACTCTCATTTTGACGGCACCCATTCACTGCAGAGGATCCATTGGTGAGCAAGTGATGTAATGCTAAATTTCCCTAAGTCTGTTCCGATGAAGAAACAAACTCATCTACATCTTGGGTGGCTTGAGTAAATGTTCAGCAACTGTTTATTTTTAGGTGAACTATTCCTTTAAAATAAAGGTCAGAGAAGATTCTGCTTGCCTTTTCCCTGCAGAAGAAGGTGACAAATCCCTATAAAACAGAGAAAAGAAAGCAAAAATAAAACATTTCATGTGCATTACATATGACTGTTAAATAAGTCTTAATCATTTTACATCTTAAACCTTTTTCCTGGTCAAGAGAAGACAATGTTTATATCACTCATATGAAAATATTGTATGTGCATACTTGCTCAAAGAGTCTGCCACAATTTTCCCAGAATCCTCTTCATTCTGCTCTCTATGCAGGAAAAGGAAGAAAGAGCACAAAGGATTATACAAATGCCAATTTTCCCCAAACAACTGCTCTACTATATAAAAGTAATTTCTTGCCAGTATTCTTTTCCTGAATTGTTATTTATTTGGATACTTTGAAAGGTTTTCAGGAAACAAATTAAAGCATTACTGAAAAACATGAGAAACAAGAGAGTATTTCCAGAAACGTAGCAGTAAATAATCTCAGACCATCAGGGTGGCAATTATTCACACAGCTGAAATATAAATGGATTGTAACAAACAAAGCTATTAATCAATAGTACACTAAATATTTTTCTGAGCTCAGTGGAAACAAAATCTTTGAGACGCCACAAATGGTCATTATGTTCAGAGAACGTAGTTGTTCAGATTTCCTAATAACTTTCTGTTGTCCTAGATGTTTGGTCCTCTAATTCTGTGAAAAATCCAAAAAAATCATCAGATTCCAAATAAGTTAGGGATGTAGGTGGTGAATGTGACATTCCTGTTAAGTTTTACCAGAATACAGAATGAGAGTAAAATATGATATTTATAGGGGATTCATTATAAAAAATGTTAAAAATAAGCATTACAAATTTTATGCTGAAACTTTTCACAATGCACACTGTTTCAAAGCAGCTTTACACAAAATCATGATGTTAATATTTATAATATCTTAATGCCTTATAGTCTCATTTAAAAGATTAGAGATGGGCAGCGATAACAATTTACATTTTGTGATGATATATAAACAATAAAACAGTTATTTATTTATAGTATATATCACTTTTACATGAGTGTACTGGATGTACAGTGGTTATAGAAAAGGATCACCCCCCTTTAAAATAACACCTCACACCTGATTGATCTGAGTCTGTCAGGAAATGACATAGGATACTCAGGTGTGAAGCTACTTTCAAGAGTACTGGAAAATCCTGCATGCAAACTGGAAACTCTTTGGTAAGATCTCATCTTTGAGACTCAGATGTTCTACAGTGGGTATAGAAAAGAATCACCCCCCTTTAAAATAATCAAATTTTTTATATATTCAGCTGGGCAATAATAAAGTTTCCATTTTGTGATGGTATGTTTAAGTAAATCATTGTGCCACTAACACTATATATCATACATCAATCTTGTTCTGATAGACTGTTATTTTACAGTAAGTTATTACATTGAGGCATACTGACAATCTTCTAAAGTGGACCCATCACTAATGAGCTCTAATTGCTTGAGGTCCATTTGCAGCTGCGCTGTTACAGCCTAAAGCTTTCAAAGCTCAAGACACACTAATCCACTAACCTCTCACTGTCACTCCTCTCAACCAGACCTTGTAATACTGCATCAAGGCGGTTTCGAGCCCCAGCATCTGCAAAAGAACATTTATTTTTAACCACAAAACACTCCACATTCTAAAACAGAAATGTAAAAAGAAGCTTATGTTTGCAGCCTCACCTGTTTTCTCAGTCTTGATTTTACAGTGAAGCATTGTACTTCCTGATTTTTTTTCCTGTAATTTTATTCAGATGAGGATGTGTTAATTAATTACTATAGGACTAATATAAAAGAAACATGTAAAATTAAGTTGATTTGCTGCAGTTTGATATACTTTTATCTTTATGAGGGCAAATTATATATATAAATATATATATACACACATACACATACAGTGTATATATATATATATACACAGGGCCATGTAGTTTTGGATTTTGTTTTCCCTTAATAATAAAAACCTTCATTTAAAAACTGCATGTTGTGTTTACTTGTTATCTTTGACTAATATTTAAATTTGTTTGATGATCTGAAACATTAAAGTGTGACAAACATGCAAAAAAATAAGAAATCAGGAAGGGGGCCAACACTTTTTCACACCACTGTGTATATATATATGTGTGTGTGTGTACTGCATTTACAATTATGATTTACATTCTGAATCTACAATACAAATATAATTATTACATCTTCTATATATATTAATTATATATATACAGAGCTGGGTACATAATCAGGATTACATAATCAGATTCCAAAAATCAAGTACTCATAATTAGAGAACATTACATTTTATAATGCTCATAATCAGATTACAGTTACTTTTTTATGGATTACCTGATTACATATTATTCACACAATGGCAGTAAATCATTGATAATTTATTAATTCTGAAAGACTTTGAGCACGTAATGTCATTGCTGTTTTCATTAATGTTTGTTCATGTTTTTGTCAGACAAAACCCTTTGACAATATATATATAAAATTTCGGTAAATCAGTACAAACGTTTGCAAAAGAGAACGCACAGGGAGTATGAAAAACAAGTAAACAGACAGTACTATTTTGCTAATCAGCTACAATGATATAAACGGCTGATGTTAGCTAGCTAGAAAACCAATTAAATTCCTGATTAACTCTTCGCCGACTTCATAAATCCCTGAAAAATAACAATGTTTTAATTAACATTATTTAGGAGCGGAAAACACTTTATAAATACAAACCTGCGCTATTCACCTTTCAACCGTTCGCTGAGAGACTGACGACGAGCCGCTTCTGTCACAATCCGACATTCCTCTTCCGCGCGCAATGAGATTCCTGGCTCGTCATTGGCTGCAGCGGATGAGAGCGCAGCGCTCTTATTGGTTCAATTTGCTGTCGATCACAAAATACGAAATTCTATTGGCTGGTCAACTGTCTTCGACAACAATGTAAACAACAGTTGTCGGACTACATATCCCAGGATACAACACAGTCACACAATTCGAAAAGTAAGCGGAGATCATTTTTTTAAGAAACATCAAACTAAACAACAAATTTGCAATGAGCTTGTGGTTATATTCGGATATAGTTTGCTTTTGAGAGTTTAAATAGCGTATAGCTTGTTAATAGTGAGCTAAAATACCGTATAATCTCTTAGTAACGTAATCACGCGACGGTTACGATACACTCATGCAACACAGAAACAGTCATTCGGATCATAATGTAGTTTCGTTAAACTGTCGTGTCTTTATTTAGACATTCATGGATCCTACAGTATGACGAAACTCCACTTGCGTCCTATGTTTTTATTAAGCAGAACAGGTTTGCACGAACGCTATGAGATCCAGGTGGGTTGGATGCCAAATCCTGTCAGATTAAACTTGATTACATCAGGCTGATGTGAAACACTTTGTCACTTTTCAATTTCTTAGCAGCGCAGCTGTTTTCACAAGACAGAATCCATTTCCTCCGGATCCCCGTTTGTCCAGGAGCCACTACAGTCCATCAAGATCCAAAAAAATCCCAAAGCAACAAAAAAGACTGGTGAGAGTAGTGTCTTTCCTCTGCACTTCATGTATCTTTATATTTTGTGACTTTCATGGTTTGCATTGGATACAGTTTCAATGTTTTTTTGAATTCTGCACATTTCTTTCACAGTTCTCACATCTTGAATTCTAAACAAATTGATTTTTAAAGTACAAAAACGTCAATATGGAAAGTATTTCTGCTTGAAACGTTCACCATTGCATAGTGCATTTTATATCAAATACTATTTTTTAAATAGTATTCATGTACTGTGCACTATTTAGTAACTAGTTGTCTAGTTTCTAGGCTAGTCCTTATCTAAACTGCATTAACAAATTATTGGTGTCTCAATGCAATGATAACTAGCAATTGAAAGGGCTGAGATTGGAAAAACAAAGCTTTAACTTGCAAAAACACATGGTGATGTTGTCTTTTTTGGATTGCACTTTGCAGGCCTTGAGTCCTGTACGGTTTACTGAGCCACCCAGTCCTTCAGATCCTCCCACTCAGGCGTCACCTTTGAGGACCGAGGACCAGGTCTGCCATGAAAGATCACGTATTGTCCTGCTCTGCCCTCCTACTACTGAACGCCAGCTGAGCTACTCCGAGTCTTGGCCTTCTACTGACCTGAGTTGCTCTACAGACAACACTAACACTTCTGCCTGCTCTGAAGCTCAGATGCAAGCCATGAGAAGCATGGTTGCGCCAACGACAATTGAGGCAAAGGAACCCTCAGTTCTTGCAAAGTAAGGGAAACCATTGTTCTCTAATGGCAATATCACTTTTGATTATAAATAAACCTTTTGATTCAAAACAATAGAATGATGTAAAATTGGTAAACAAGGCTCATCTGAACTACTCACCCCATGAAGCAAGGATGGAAAAATGTATTATTCAGTTACTCTTTTGAAGAGATTTTTAACAGAGTTTAGCCAAATACAGTTTTTAGCGAAAATAAATTGTAAAAACCTGATATAATTTAGCCATACTGATTACATATTATTCACACAATGGCAGTAAATCATTGATAATTTATTAATTCTGAAAGACTTTGAGCACGTAATGTCATTGCTGTTTTCATTAATGTTTGTTCATGTTTTTGTCAGACAAAACCCTTTGACATGAAATATTTACTTGAAATATCTCTGAGGAAGTTAATATTTCAATAATTTAACACACATTCGCATGTTTACAGATCACTGCCGTTGATTAAGGGTCACACTGACATGCAGGTAAACAAATTATTTATAATTTTAAGTGTTTAAATTATTTATTTTGCATATTTTATGATTTAATTAGTTATTATTACCTTTTTATCAACTCACAAACCTGCTGCAGTTCTTACATTAAGCCCAGGTGGGTAAACCCTGACATAATGTAATGTTTAAAACATTTTACGATGTTGATTTTAAAAAATAGAATATATTTTCTTTCTCTTTGCTTTTTCATATCAATACGGTACATTTAATAGTATGTTTAAAACAAGGTAGATAAAAAGTAATCTAAAAAATAGTCAGAATACAGTACCTAAAATGAGTAACCTAGATTACGTTACTAACTACAGTTTTAATCAGTAATGGACTACAATTGGGGAAAAATGTATTATTCAGTTACTCTTTTGAAGAGATTTTTAACAGAGTTTAGCCAAATACAGTTTTTAGCGAAAATAAATTGTAAAAACCTGATATAATTTAGCCATAAATTTTTCTTGCAATGAAAATAACCACAGAAGCTGGCATGGCGTTCAAAACAAACAAAGCAACGATGGTATCATGTCCAACTATTTACTATATTATTACAGTTTAAACGTTTGGAGTTAGTGATTTCTTTAAAAAATATATATTATTTTTATTTAGCAAGGATGCATCAAATTGACTAAAAGTGACAGAAAAAAAGACATTTATAATGTTACAAAATATTTCTGTTTCAAACCAATACTGTTCTTTTGAACTTTCCGTTCATCAAAGACTCCTGAAAAAAAAATTATCATGATTTTCTCAAAAATATTAAGAAGCAGAACTGTTTGCAACATTGATTTAAAAATAAGAAATATCTCCTGAGCTGCAAATCAGCATATTAGAATGATTTCTGAAGGATCATGTGACACTGAAGACTGGAGTAATGATGCTGAAAATTCAGCTTTACGTCACAGGAATACATTTCATATTAAAATTTCAAATAGAAAACAATTATTTGAAATTCTAATTATATTTCACAGTATTACTGTTTTTAATGTATTTTAAATAAGTACATTAAAATACATAAAAAAATCTTGGCCATGGTAGGTCTGTTGTAAAAAGAAAAAGTGACTGAGATTTACATCTGGAAGTGGACCTTGGTGTCTAAAATACAGTAATTTCGCTCACCATTTGCTACGCAGTGAACCATTCATTTGAAATATCAACAGTATCTTCCTTTCTTTAAAGGAAAGCTGAAGTAATGTTGCCACATGTAGTGACTCATTATTCTCAGATGAGCAGGTCCAGGGTATTTAATGCAAGCTTTATGTTTGCCTTGAAAGGGTATGTTGTTGCTTGTTAATTATATGACATCCTTTTGCAATTAAATCCTTCAAGGTACATTGAACGCTTCCGCTTTGGAAAGCCACAGAGTCGAGAAGAAAGACGCCTTCAGGCAACTGAGGGAGAAGATGACCAGCCGTTTTGGTGGATGCCCACATCCCCTCCATCCAGTTCAACACCAACACAACCATCAGAGAAATATATCAGAGGTGTGCTTTGAAGAATACATCTGTCATTAATAATGATGTTTCAGTGTGGGTTGATAATATAAAGTATTTCAGTTCAGTTTTCTTTGTAATTAGAGTCATTCTTGTGTATGTATGTCCTGTTTATAGAACCACTTGATCTCATGAACGATGGCACCGCCAGCACCCAGAGAACCATCTCAAAGCCACTGCATGATGAAACCACGCTGTCTCCAGCTAGACTCATGCTTGACCTTAGCATGCTGGTGAGTTTTGCATAAAATTGAACAACTGATTTGCCTAAAAGAGCTCAATGCATTTTGACCGTATTTTAAAGAGTATGACAAACAATTAACAGTTTGTTATATTACTGTATGTCTTTTATATGTTGCAGTTGAATTGTGTTCATGAAGTAAAAAAAAAAGAGAGAATTAGACATGTATTTTCTCAAGATGCCGGATGTTAAGCAGTGTGGTGGTTGACTGTTGCCGTCTAGTGGTGGTAGCTGGAAAATCTTCCTTCATGAGGTTCTTTATTTACAATATATACACTTCTGTTCTTAGAGTTTGGGGTCAGTAAGATTTTGTTTTGGATAGAATCAATACTTTTATTTAGCAAGGATTAAATTGATCAAAAGTGACATTAAAGACGGTTACAATGTTACAAAAGGTTTATTTTTCCAAGTAAATTCTGTTCTTTTGAACTTTTTTAAAAGATTCCTGATAAAATTCCTTAAGTATATTACGGAATTAATATATATGTGTATATTATACACAACTTTTTTCAGAATGGATAATAAAAAATATTTCCTTCAGCTTATTAGAATGATTTCTTAAGGATCATGTGACACTGAAGACTGGAGTAATGATGCTGAAAATTCAGCTTTGATCACAGAAATAAATTACATTTTAAAATATATTAAAATAGAAATCAGTTCTTTTAAATTGTAATAATATTTCACAATATTACTGTTTTTACTGTATTTTTGATCAAATACATGCAGCCTATAGAGCCCCAAACCTTTCAACTGTGTGTGTGATTTTATCATTTATTTATTATATAATAAATAGATAAACTGACTAAATACCTAATAATAAACAAAATGAAACAAACTAATTGACCTCTGATTTATAATGTTGCCATGTTGCACAGATCAGCAGGCGCAATATTGTGATACTTTGCTTAACTTTCTGTCTTCCATGTTGATGGAAACTGCTCTAGAATGCCTCAGCATTAAAGGAAGAAGAACTCACTCAAAAATAATCAGACCAGCTGATATAAAATGGTCTCTGTTGAGCATCAAATGTTGTGTATTTATAAATTCCCCACAACAGAGAGTTCTTATGCAACCCTTGGCCCAGATCCCCTGTTTTGAATTGCAGGACGTCACTGGTGGTCCTCTCCTCAGGATGATTTAATGTGCCTGGTGGAAAATATCTCAGGCTGTCATTAAATGTCAGTGCCCGGTCATGACACTGCATGTATAGTGACCGATATTGCTAGTGACAGTATTATTGTAGCTGATAATCTCATGGATGTCCACCACAAATTTCCTTCCAGACATTATCTGAATCATCCCACTGTGATCAAGAAGAACCAGAGATACTGCAGCTACAGGAGCGGGCCAGCCGTTTACTGCAGAGGAGGTGAGACATACTGTAAACACACACTCACTCAAGGGGGGAAATGTCATTTCACAATGATAAATGACCACCAGCATAGTCAGCTTCCTGTCTGAATGTCAGGACTGAATGTTCAAGTGTGAAAGTTTATACGGGAGTTTCACAATCAAACATGATTTATTACTTTTATTCAGCAAGGACACATTAAATTGATCAAAAGTTACAGTAATGACATTTATAATGTTAAAAAAAAAATCTATTTAAAAAAAAAATGCTGTATCACACTTTCCACAAAAATTTTGAGCTGCACAACTGTTTTCAACATTGATAAAAAAAATATATATATTGAGCAGCAAATCAGCATATTAGAATGATTTCTGAAGGATCATGTGACACTGAAGACTGGAGTAATGATGCTCCTATGTGTTAACTAAAAATAAATGTTAGGAGGAATTTAAATCACTTTATAGCAGGGTTAAATTCCTGATTGTTTAATAAAGGTTCCTAGGTGTTGATGAATTTTCTTTAACTTCATGACTATGAAGTATGTTTGTTATTGCATTATGACTGCACATTCCACCTTGGGATTTCACTTTAGAGTCATTAGGTTTGAACAGTTTAGATGATCTTTATGTGTTTTCAGTGAGCATTCACTCAGCAGTGGCTCTGTGCCTTTCAGTTCTGGGGGTCTGGGCTGCTCTGATTTCTCTTCCCCCGTAAGCACTGATGAGCCAGTCCGAAGACCAGTCGTGTCCACCTTAATGGGCTTAACCAACAGTAAGTAACAGGTGTAACACATAAATGAGTGTACACATTTAGTGTACATCTTGTAACACAAACACACTATTTATTGTTTCCTGAACATCTTTGTGTTTCCGATTTCACAAACACACCCTTATCAGATTAAAATGTACCCACACCCCTAACCACAAATGCGGTAAAAAGCAGAAATGGTTGTGTAAACATTCTCCGTTAACTAAAAACAAACAGAAAAGGAGATAAATGCCATTTTGGACTGCTAGGTATTTATTAGTGCAATAAAAGTGCATTAGAGCATTTTGTTTGTTTGTTTTTGTGTCTTTAAGTGGTTCTAGAGCCAGGTTTGTGCGAGGGAACATCTTTTCCTCGTCTTGTGGTTGGTTCTGAGGGGTCAGGTGTCTGTCGTGAAGATGACATCCTGTTTCAGTGGCGACTAAGAAGGAAGATGGAACAGGCCAGACAATGGTGTCAGGAGGCCCCTTCCCACAATTCTGTTCTCCATATACCTCTATCACACAGTGTCGGACCAAACCAGGTGAACCAACACCACAGTGCACATCAGGGTTATTCCTTTTTGATTAATATGTGCCCAAAAGTTAAATGTTTCAGAATATGTAATATAATATTAAATTATATCCTATAATATAATATAATTTTCAAAAGTTTGGGATCGCTAAGATTTGCTAATGCTTTTGAAAGAATTTATGCTCAGCAAGGCTGCACTTATTTGATCAAAAATTCTGTAAAGCACAGCAGTATTATGAAATATTATTGTAATCTAAAATAACTATTTTCTATTTTAATATGTTTTCAAATCTAATTTATTCCTGTGATGCAAAGCTGAATTTTCAGCATCATTACTCCAGTCTTCAGTGTGATTATGATCCTTCAGAAATCATTCTAATATGCTGATTTGATGCTCAAGAACATTTCTTATTATTATCAATGTTAAAAACAGTTGTGCTGTTTAATATTTTTGTGGAAACTGATACATTTTTTACATTGTAAATGTCTTTACTGTCACTTTTGATCAATTTTATGTGTCCTTGCTGAATAAAAGTATTACATTTTATTTTTTTCGTAAAACTTACTGGCCTAATTTGAACTATAATACAATAAATTCTACAGATGGCATTTTTAATTATTAATATCTTTTGAAAATATTGTGTATGATATTATATCATCTCATTCATACTGAAAATACTTTGTGTTTTTTAAATGACATCCATCAGATGAATTTGTGCCATAATAATATTTCATTGAATGCACTACCATGACATCAACAATAAAACATGGGAATTGTTTTAAATGTTAAATGGTTATAAGGTTAGTTGCATTCTGTATTTTACATATAACATTGTTTTTTCTCCTAAACAGTGACCCACCAGTTTTAGATTTTCACATTTACTTCATGCAAAGAACATTTCTAATTAATACATTCTTCTTCTTTGTTTCCTTTTAGAAGGCACACTATAGCACTTTAAACCGCACACCTCATCAGAGAACAAACCTCTCATTCACACCGTTCTCCCTCGCTAGCCTCGATCCTCCAGTTCCTGAGTCTCCTCTCCCTATGTCAAGCCCCAGCATCTCCAGACTCCGGCCCGATGTGACCCACGAGCAACCAGACCCCGATATCCAACCCAAACCCCTTCCCCAGCAGAGACTGTCCTCCAGGAAAGCTGTCACAAAGAATCTGGAAACCCCTTGTGCCCAACCACAACATCGCAAGCCAATCAGAACACAAGTCAGCATCCCAGAGACCACAGCAGATCACAGCAGAACACAGAGGTCCTCTTCTCCATCTCCACAGACTTCTGATAGCACAGAGGAGCGGTGGCCAGCCCCTCATCGTAAGAAAGACACAACAGGCAAAGAAAAGACTGAAAATGAGAGACAGGAGAAGAAGATTGCACCTTTACGCCAAAAGAAAACATCTGAACGGTAATTTATGTTTTTCATTATTGTCCAAATCAGACTTTGACCAAACCATAGACTGTAAAAAAACATGGACGTAGTGTCCATGACGTCACCCGTAGGATTCTAAAGAACGTTTTTGAAGCTCAAAGTGGCAGTGCGTCACCGCGCGTCACTCCCGGATAATTGAAAATGGGCAAAGAGGCGGTTGCAGTTTTATTCACTTCCGTGTGAATAAAAGAGCGGGAGGTTGCCGCTTGATGAAATGTCACAGTTTTGCATTGTGCTTTGAAAACGGCAGTGGGTAGCCTAGATTTGTGCTTTCAATTTGAATAGAAATCTTATACAGTACAGTTTGTCGATCTAAATGGTAATTGTGCATTAACAGCTGTCATCCATGTCGGTACACAAACGCGCTGTCAGAACTTATTTATACAGCGCATTTTTTATTTTGGTCACGTATGCGGACCTGCGGACCACTTATGTGCACCCCTGATTATAAGATTAATTGTGATTTATTTTGTTCTGTTGATAGCTATCGATTTAACAGTTCTGCAAAAATTATTCAATATTTAAAGTGTTTTGTTTAATATCACTCTTTTTCCTCACACAGTAAAATTGGATCATGAAATTGAAAATGGGCAAAGAGGCGGGAGCTGGTTGCTGAAACCACGCCCACCTAGCTCGACGGTGGTGACAGCAGTGCAATCCACCTGTCACTCAAGTGGCCACACCCTTAATTATGTAGAACTTTAAGGCTTAATATAATTTAAACAGATGAGTTATAAAAAGATTCACCCACCTCACAGTTGTCATGAAGGGCAAAATTAGTGCAGCCAGCCTCTAGCGGCCAGTTGACGAATTACAGTTTAAGTCACTTCCGTGTAATGTGTAGACATGGTGGCGAGCGAGGGAGCAGTGCAATGAGGGTCAGGTATGCCAGGGTTCATGAAGAGGTCAGTCGCAAACCTGAGGAGCTGAGTGGAAACAGTAGGTGGCAGGAAGAGGGTCAAAGGTCGACACGAGGAGGACGGTCTGGAAATCAAGCACCACCACCCTCACCTATACACAATGCTCTGGGACAGGTTTGTGAGTTTATTTTATGATGCATTACAAGTTTCTGAAGCTGTTGAACCCCAAGTTAGTAAATTAATTTAATTATTCATTTAAAATGGCACCTATATCGCTTTTTTTTAAAAATCAATGCTTTTATTCAGCAAGGATGCATTAAATCAATGAAAAGTGACAGAAAATACTTTTACATTGTTACAGTTTATTACAATTTATTACAAATAAATGCTATTCTTTTGAAGTTCCTGTTCATTAAAGAATCCTGAAAACATGTATAATGATTTCCACAAAATATTAAGCAGCACAAATGTTTTCAACATTGATAATAATAAGAAATGTTTCTTGAGCAGCAAATCAGCATTTTAGAATGATTTCTGAAGAATCATGTGACACTGAAAACTGGAGTAATGATGCTGAAACTTCAGATTTGCATTACAGGGATGAATTACAGTTTAAAATATATTCAAATAGAAAACAGGTATTTTAAAATGTAATAATATTTCACAATATTTTTGTTTTTACTGTATCTTTGATCAAATAAGTGCAACCTTGATGAGCGTAAGAGACTTATTTCAAAAACATTAAAAAATTTTTTTTACTTGTGATTCATCAGAACAGAAGAAAGTAAACGCTGTCCTTGAAATTGACAGGTTGTCTCTGAGGTGCTTTTTGCTGGTACAGACTCACCAAGCCAGTGCAAGACTCCAAGTTCTTCAGATTCCCCAGTATATACCCCACCTCCACCCCCACAATCCCCTGTGGCCTCTTGTTCCGGTGTGCAGCAACCCTTGGAGGTCATAGGTCAGCTCATGCAGGATGCAGAAGGTAAGAAGGCCTCATGCATTCATTCAAACTAGCTGTAAAACTGTCTGATGATGTGTTTTTAACAGGTCACGTGAGGGTCAAGTGTTTTAGCCTGAGCCTGTTATAAATAGCAGGATTGACCCTTTAGAGTGTGCTTAGAACAATAGAATGCATGTTACCATTAATATAGATGGAAGTTATACAAATTGTATATATTGTACATGTCTTTTTTTTTTTCAAAACATTTGTTTTATTACTAACTAAATATGTTACATATTATTTATGTTATTTTATTTGGTGGGGAAGTCGTGGCCTAATGGTGGATGGGTAAATGCAGAGCACTAATTCCGAGTATGGGTCACCATACTTGGCCACATGTCACGTCACCTCACCTCACTATTTTACTAGAAACAACCTTTTTTAAATCTGTTTTGAGTTTGGTAAGATTTTTAAAAATGTTTTTGAAAGAAATCTCTCACCAAGGATGCATTTATTTGTCAGAAATACAGTAAAAACAGTAATATTGTGAAATATTATTACAGTTTTAAAATGAACTGTTTTCTGTTTGAATATATATGTTTAATGTCATTTGTTCCTGTTATATAAAAGCTGAATCTTCCAGATTTGGTTGAATGTAATGTTCAAAACACAGCCTTTATTTGTAATAAAAAATTGTAACAAAGTAAAAATCTTTACTGTCACTTCTGGTAAATTTAATGCATTGTTGCATTAAAAAAATGTATTAATTTACAATAAATCTTACTGACCCCAAACTTTTGAATGGTAATGGTAAGGAAACATTTTTTTTTCTTCCCCTTATCCTGATACCACAAACTTACATACAGACTCAGATGGGCAGAAGTTCGAAGACGATCCTTTGTTGCAAGTCCTCAGACAGCAGAGGAAATGGGTGAAGGAACAACTTTGGTGAGAATATCTAGTTTATCTGTTAACGACATATATACATATATATATATTTCACACAAATCTCTATGCGAGTTAGACTTTTTGCTTGATCAGTTTTTCATTTTTTTTATTTTCCAGTGAGGTTGATAAGATGCTCCAGCAGCTATGAAGCACCTGTTATGATGCGATACATTTCACATTATCATGTTTATTTTTGCTACTAATTATTTATGCCATTTTATATTGTGGATTCAAACATGTATGACTGTATTTCTAAATAAAGACCTTTGCAAATAAACAAGGGTGTTTCATTATGTTTATTGATATTCAATCTGTACATCACACAAATATTAGAACTAAATGAACACTTACATAATTATGTCATTTTGTAAAAATATGTACAATCCTAACATAACCTATTAAGATTAACTGAATAATCAGTGCAATTTTGTGAATAAGCAAGTGTGATACAACACAAAAATAAGTCATTTCTGAATGGTTCCCATACTAAATTCAGTTTCAGTATGACTGTGGGTTTGGGAGAGGAGACCCTGTTAACGCGAGGACAAATGTGTCGCTCTTACAGGCTGTATGCTAAACTGACAGCAAGTGTGAAGAAAATGTGATACGATCTTCTTGTTGGCTTGAAATCAAGTATGTTTGGAGTTGGCATCTGAGTTGAGTAGTCCACCGCCACAAGGGGGAGTGAGAGGAAGCCAGTCTGTTTTGGTCTTTACCATTGCCTTACATGAGAAACCCAGAGGATGGGAATTTTAAGCGCCTTGCATTAACATGTCAAGAACTAAAACAGTGAAGAAGAGCAAAAAAATGAATATCTAAACATGAGTGTGGAGGAAACTGTGTGTGTGTGCACATCATGGTCTGCTGTGATTTAACAGTCTGGAATTGTCTCCTTGTGTCAGAGGTGCTGAGATTACTAGCATGCCTTCTGTTGATATGGCTGATTCCAGTGCCATGATGTCCACTCCATTTGGGATCCGGTATCGCCGGTTAAACTGACGTGTCACCAGTCCCGAACCATCCTAGGATTGAACAAGCACGTATATCATGCTGTTAAACGTCAGGTCTCAGATGTCCAGTACAAAGTGTTTTAGCAGGTTTCACATCTGCTAATCCTAATGCACATTAATACAGGAGTCAGCATTAGAAAGAAGAAGCCATTGGGTGTCACCTTTTTTTGTTCATGTTTTCCCTCAACCACAACATAATCTCCAACAACTTTAACCAGCAGGTCCTCGGGACTGAAATGTTTCACATCAACCTGCACAGTAAATCCATTATGATCACAGGTAACCTGTAGAGAAAATGAATTTAATAAATTTTCCAGTACATAATCCATTTCTAACTCTGCTACAGAGAGAATTTAAGATTTATTAACTTTTTTTTATTGGTCATTATTATGTATGTTGTTCTATGCCTAAAATATCATTTTTATTTATTAAATATTTAATAGATTTTATAGAATTTATTTAGCTTTATATTTTCATGATTACTATTTGTTCTTATGCACTTGCTACTAATTCTTCATATCAAGTAATTATAATTTAATCATTTAAATATTTAATTTATAATTATTTTAAAAGGCAGTAAATTTGTTATACTGAAAAAATGTATTTTCCATAGTATGTACATGTACTGTTACCACTGTAAAACTAGAACTAAGAGATTTTTCGTCATTTAGATTAATAAAATAATATTTTTTTTATTATAAAAAATATAGCATTTTATAGTGACAAGTCACAACAGAGAATTTTTTTAATAAAATGTATTACTCCACCTGTGCTGCTCCGGTGTGCTCGGAAACTGGGATTAAAAGTTCGGTCGGCATCCATGAATAAGGTCCAATTGTCCCGGTACACCGGGGGAATAAGGGTGGGAGAACCCTTTCCCATGGGATACCGCTCACCGGGAGAGAAGGAGGCAAGTCGAAGTCCATTCTTCTGGGATGAATGTGTAAAAGTAACCACCAAATAGACTAATACAGCTTCAGAAAATTCAGAGTGTATGACTAGTTGGTTATTTTGATGAGAGTCTATCCTGTTACGCAACAGAAAGCAGGAAAATTGTTGCTCTCCAGGTTAGTAGGAGGTTTAAATAGACTGAAGAAAACACCGCCCCTTTACATGAGCCCTTCCTCTAAACAAATTCCATAAGTAAGTGGACTGATGGTGCTGTCAGAGATCTGAGATACTTAATCATGGAGCACGATGCCAAAAGCGTTATCAAGGCTGCATTTGTTGTTATGGAATGCCAGTGACAGGAGTGGGATTTAACCCCTCCCTTTA
This sequence comes from Sinocyclocheilus anshuiensis, assembly GCF_001515605.1. NCBI lineage: Eukaryota > Metazoa > Chordata > Actinopteri > Cypriniformes > Cyprinidae > Sinocyclocheilus > Sinocyclocheilus anshuiensis. The sequence continues at coordinate 122,506 of NW_015546292.1, read as the reverse complement.
TTCCCATAATGAAAGCATCCCCTTATGTAATAATTCAATGAGGAACACGATGGTCCCCATTCAAATGGTCCCAATCCCTGTCACCACCTCGGCTATTTTATATTAAGCAAAGAGTGACTTTCAATAACTGAATGTGCAACTGGTTGTGTGTGTGTCATGATTAGGCATCCAGCTATAAATAAATTGGAAAAAGTGCAAACCGCTCTGGTCATATTTATCCACATGACACAGCACGTGCGGACATTCACAAAGTAAATTATATATACTTTTTCCACATTACAATATACACACACACACACACACATATATATATATATATATATATATATATATACTGTATATATAATATAAATATATATAAATAACAAAACCTCTGCTGTAGATAACACTTCTTTTGTGTGAGGTTTTGGTTATCTTATGGTTCCTGACATAGGGACCTAAAGCCCTTGTGAAAATTGCTTCATCTTTGGTTTATTGTCTGCTTTTAGTAAAATAAAACATGCAATTATAGTGTATTTAATATTACGTTTATTCATTAACTCGATCAAGCTCATGCCTGTTTCAGAGCCTGAAATTGTAGTATTTTGCAATATTGAACAAGCACACCCGTTGCCAGTCATTGGTTTTTTCTATCTTAGTGTTATTGAGAAATGTGGTTGGTAGGCATTAAGAAATGCATGATGCCATATTTCTATTGGTCTGTCAAGTAGAATGTTTAATGCCATTGCATAACGCAAAACCTAGACCGTAAACACATCTAAATAAAAAGTCCTGAGCTAATGATGGAAAGGGCCTGATAGAGTATGAGAGATGTCTTCCAGTAAGAAGGTGACAAATCTACACATTTTGACATGTCTGTTCGAAAGTTTTAAATCAGTGAAATGTCCTGTCAAAGGAATGATGGGATTCGTAATGACATTTTTATAGCACACGAAGCACATTGTCCTACTGCTGACCTCCAACAGCAGAATAACTTCTAAAGAATCAGCTGTCTAACGACCACACGTGGCTTACGACTCAAAAAATACAGGTCCTGGCCCTTGGATTTAAAACATGACCAATGGATTGGCAGAACTGCAAGTCATTGGGGCTGAGGATAACATGTCCTTCTGCTGTTGCCATCCGCTGGTAAGCAGAAATTTCTGTCTATGAGCTGGCTATAGGCGACTAAAAACAGCACCCATGAAGATCCACGATGGGCTTAGCATGTGCTCAAAAGTTGGATCAAATTTCATAATAGGCGCCTGTAAGGGGTTACACGTGGGACAGAGGCTTCGTGCGTCGATATTATAGAGTCTGGTATGCAGCGGGTTTAAATTGATTGCAGGCTGTTGGTTAGTAAGCAAGAGAACAAGGGAACTCGTCAATCGAGGATTTTTCTAGAACCCTGTTGGCTTTTAGATGCTTTTGTTTTCCATTCACAACAAGCTCTAAAAATGGCTGACAAATACACAACACTCTTAAGGTTAAAAATATACATTTGTATAATGTTTTGTTTTACACTTATTTCTTACAGCGTGATGTGCATTTTTTAAAGTTCAAATATTCCATGTAGTTTCTCAATTAATGAGGTGCTGAAAGCTGCATGCACAATGATTATAATTCAATTAAAAATATACCGTTTAAAGTAGATGGCGTCATCATCTATATAATATCATAGCCTGACATAAACAAGATCAATATTTTTTTCTCTAACATTCATATTCCTATATGCTGCATCCACACAAATAAGTACAAGTAAAAACGTTTGCTTGTCAATGCCAAAAATCTCCCTGTTCCATCACGCTAATAAACATATTTATAAAACGTAAATCAAAATTATAAAAAAAAATAATAATAATACAAAAGTAAAGCTTTTTTAACAGTTAAAATACTTGTTAGTACCCCAAAACTCAATTTTCTCTCACACCAATGGACTAAATAAATAAACATGAATGGTAACACTTTATTTTTAGGACCAATTCTCACTATTAGCTAACTGCTTATTAGCATGCATTTTATTAGCATATTGGCAGTTTATTCGTACTTATAAAGCACATATTAATGTCTTATTCTGCATGAGCATAATTTTGATCCCTTAAAGGAACACTCCACTATTTTTGAAAATAGGCTAATTTTCCAACTCCCCTAGAGTTAAAGAGTTGAGTTTTATCGTTTTCGAATCCATTCAGCCAATCTCCGGGTCTGGTGGTAGCACTTTTAGCTTAGCTTAGCATAGATCATTGAATCTGATTAGACCGTTAGCATCTCGCTCAAAAATGACCAAAGAGTTTCTATATTTTTCCTATTTAAAACTTGACTCTTCTGTAGTTACATCGTGTACTAAGACTGACGGAAAATGAAAAGTTGCGATTTTCTAAGCTGATATGGCTAGGAACTATACTCTCATTCCGGTGTAATAATCAAGGAACTTTGCTGCGTATTACGCAGCGCCTGAAAATAGTCCCAGCTAGGTAACTTCCAATAAGCCTATTTTCAGGTGCTGCGTAATATCATTGCGCCTGCTGCACCCATGGTACCGCAGCAAAGTTCCTTATTATATAAATAGTAAAAATATAGAATTCTCTTCATTTTTGAGTGAGATGCTAATGGTCTAATCAGATTCAATGATCTATGCTAAGCTAAGCGAGAAGTGCTACCGCCAGACCCGGAGATCGGCTGAATGGATTCAAAAACGGTAAAACTCAACTGTTTAACTCTAGGGGAGTTGGAAAATGAGCCTATTTTCACAAATAGTGGAGTGTTCCTTTAATCCACCCCATACCTAAACTTAACAAATACCTTACTGACTATTAATAAGCAGCAAATTAGGAGTTTATTGAGGGAAAACTCTTATCAGTGAATGTGTTCCCCATTCTGAAGTGTTACCACATTAATTTTTTTAAATGATTTTTTTACTTTTTATTTTATATTATATAACATACTTATATTAAAATAGTTCATTTTAACATATTTTGTTTGTTAATCCCAAAAATCTCCATTGGACTAAATAAATAAAAATATTTTTTTAAGAGATAAAACTTTCCCTCTTCTTCTTAACTTGAAATAGCCTTGAAAAGACCTTTTTTGTATTTAATATATTAATATTTTATTCAAATAGTTCATTCCCATATGTTTCTGTATTTCACAGTTCATGATGAAGACAATGGCAATGCAGAGTATTTTCAGATTTTATTTGAAATTGTGCAAAACACAATTCTATATTTATGGACAAAATATGTGGTTTTTACTGTCCATCAAAATTATTAAAATATAGCAGAAAAAAATGAATGGCCTTTTTCTTTGAGAATAATAATATTACATATCATATCAACTGCCAAAATACAGTTCAAAGACTTTATTTAGGATGGACCTGACTGGTCCGGAGATTATTTTTGTCATACATTCTTTTCAATGCATTGACAGAGGTCAGAGTTACTAATATGAATGTGTGATCTCAAATAGGAAGTAGTAGTAGTTCTGGAAATGAACTCTTGTGCTTCAGCATGGTGCATCCGTGTCCATATTATCTCACTCAATCAACAACGATTTCATCAGTTCACAAAATACCACAACTCCCAGACAGATCCAGTTTATCTTCTATGCGACGATAGTGGTAAAATTAGCCAAGGAGCATCTTGTCGATGGGAGGAGAAAAACAGAGAGAGAGAGAGAGAGAGAGAGAGAGAGAAATAAAACAGAGGTATTGTGAAGCAGCAGACCTGATCAGGCTGTGCCGAGGGGAATGGTGAAGGAGAGGTAATCTCCCACCTCACCCCACCGTGCTCTGAAATGCTGGAATATGGTGATCCACGTCGTCAGCACGGCCACCCACAGTATGAGCCCCATAGCTGACTTCTTTACGTCTGTGGAGGCCAGAAGAAACAGTATACATTACATCCTAGACGTCATGCACTGAAACTCGTAAAGTCTACTGTATCATATTAGATATGCAAATGTATAAGTTATGAACATGATAAAATCTTGAAAGCTGAAAAACCTGTTGTACACAGTCTACTAGATGCCTACAGTTGTCTGATTGATAGTTTATACTTCTTCAGCGAGCAAAAGGCCTTTTAGTATAATTCTAAAAATGTCCACTGTCAGGTTGTGTCAAGGTTACATGATTATCCATGCATTATTTCTTAGTAAAATCAATAAAAACTTCCAGATTTGATCATAAAAATAAACATTTAAATATCATCTTACTAAGACATATTAGTGGAAGACATAGAATGATATTTATATTCATTTAATGTACGTAGTCTGTAATACTGTTATAAAGATCGCATTCACAAGCTATGAGAATTTCATCTTACTTTTTGACCATATAAATATCAGCAACTGCTCCAAACTGCTTTTTTTGTTTACTCCGTTTTAGCCTGTGAATAAAATCGAGGTGTTTTTTTCCTAGTCAAGTGTGAGCTCCATATTCTCACTTGATTATACTATATGCTCCACAAAAGCCTGATGTATCAAATCATCATGCTTTTTTTTTTTTATTTAGTCTAAAAGATTCAATAACTTTGCATTTATTTAAAAATATATATTTTTTGACTATTATTTCACATGACTGGCTTTACAGGGTTAACTAACTAGAACGCACAAATACAATATATAATCTGTGTAATACATTGCAAACTATCCATAGATGCCAACTATTAATCTTAGTTTGCATATTAGGAAATATAATTTATAGCAGAATAATGGTACTTATTGTTTTGGCTTAAAAAAATACTGTTTTAATGATGATTTTCTTCTTCATAATGATTTTTTCATGACTTCATAAACCTTACAACTTAAATATAGCATTGTTTTTAATACAGCTGACTGATAAACACATGGAATTCCTTAAAGTGTTTCTTGCCCATAAAAGTATCATGAGCCACACTTTAGTTTACACAAAAGCGGCTCAAGAATTCCAGCGAGGGAACAGCATCTATCGGCCTGTTTGGAGCTGCTATGTAAATATCCTCCGTACGTTTGTGCATATTAAATGCCAATGAAGACTTTATTATCTGAATACTGGCGTACACTGACTCTGAATTAGAATTGAGTCTGTGTAGGCAGATTCTTTTAACATTTTAAACCAGATTGTGGGAAGAGCTGCAAGGAAGAATTGTGGTAGAACACACATTGTTACATGTATTCCGTCACATACTCACATGATTTAATCTGTGGCTGTTCTGTGTATGCAGGATTTAAAAAGGCCTCTTTGAAAAACCACAGCACATTTACCAGCCAGAGAAAGGGGAGGAATGCAAAGCCACCTGAGGAACAAATCAGCACAATGAAAACAACAATACATGTACAGAAAACACATCGCAGGGTGTCATGATATGTCATTGTCACAACATACCTAAATAGTATCTCCTGCAGAGGCTAAGCTTCTCTTCATTGGGCATCCGTTCGAGGTTCATTGTGGAGTTTCCTATAAAGAAAAGCCTTGATAAATCCATCCACAGGTATCCAACTGAACTGATCAATATGCTGCAACATTGCTGCCATCTGCTTACACAAAACAGTACTGCCATAATACATGATTGCTAACGTTACATAGGAAATTGGGTTTACTGTAATCATGCATTAAAACCGCCATCACAGCTTTGTCACATAATCAAATCATCTAGTCAGAAATAAAATGATACCACTGCTTCAAAAACAGTGTAAATGATTGGAGCAATAAGATGAAAATCCTTCTAATCAACCCCTCAGTCAAAACAACATTACTGGACTGCGAGCGAACAATAACTGGTCGCATACGGCAGACCGTCTGCTCTAAAACCTTACACAGATTGTTTGTTGTAGTAAAGGAAGGTGGATACCTTGTAAGCCGAGCTCAGACGAGAAAACGGAGGGTTTAACACAACAAAGGCGAGGGAGAAACAACTTTTATGGTTCCGCTTCCTGATGAAAACTAAGGCGTGACGTCACTGCACGGCGGTGCATGATGGGTAATGGAGTTTTCAGGTTACAGGCGTTAAGAACGCGAGACCGGTGTTCGTCATGGGTCCCTTTTAACCCTTTGGTCTTATAGCGTAATGGGTGAATGTCAAAAAACCACAGTTTTACTCCAAATTCTAAATAAACAAATAAAAGCTTAAAAGCTATTGTTTACATTACAGTTCACCACAAATTATCTTTTTTTTATTGCCTTTATTTTCCCAGTATTTATTTTGGCAGTTTTGCTGTACAGTTCAATAATTTTTAAATCAGCATAAATTAAAGTCAACACAAATACTGCTATGATATAAATGATAATAATACAATTATTTTAATCATATGACTAATTCCATATTTAAATAGTATTTAAAAGTGAAATGGTATATTATTTATTTTTGCCTTAAAATAATGCCAGGGTGCATGAACAAAGTACTTAATGATCATGAAAATACTCAAAATCCATGAATAATAATTATTTTGCTAAATGTTAAAAGATTACATGTACATTAAGGGGGAAAAAAGATTCTGATACAATACGGAGATGCATGAAGGCTCACATTGGAGCCTTCATCCATCTGTCTTTCAACAGTTTGTCTGCTGAAAGGGGTTAAATCACTGTAATGTCAAAACAAATGAATAAATCAATTATAATGACATTGTTATGCAACACTAAAACAATGCTTTACTGCTGACCTCTAGAACCATAAATATTTTTTCAATAATTATTATTTAATAAATAATACCTAATATTTATTAATAATTATAAATATATTAAGTATTAAATGAATAAATGAAACGTGTTTATGAATGACACTTAAAATGTATTCTATTATATATTTTGACATTATTTAAAATTATATATATATATATATATATATATATATATATATTTA
>NW_015546292.1:102656-115432 GCF_001515605.1 Sinocyclocheilus anshuiensis | reverse complement strand
AAAAAAAAAAAAAAAAAAAAAAAAAAAAGATATCATGTATATTCAATCTTTGTCTTGACAGCTCTATCCAGAAGTTGTGGAAACACTTCCTTCTCAGCCTACACGTCCCATAGTGCACCGGGCGTCCACCCCCATCAGTGCGTTCCCTCTTCTCGCAGCCTGAGTTTCTGTCTATCGGTGTTGTTGTTGATGCGATGATGGCGGCAGCGGGATGCGGATCAGCAACCGCGGCTGCCGTTGTGGGCGCGGCGCGGGGTCGCTTCCCCGGTCGGCCTTGGTCGTCGCGGAGCCGTTTGCGTTCGGAGAAGCGATGGCAGCTCGGCCGCTCAGGGACAGATCTTGACGAGATCTCCTCCAACGGAGGCCCGAGGCCCACCTGCCTGGTGCTCGCGCTGAACGAGGACCAGTCTCACTTGCGCCTTCTCGGGCTTGAGGAGAGCTACAAGAGCCTGGGAGAGGCTGGATACAGCTCGAGTGGGAGCGAAGAGGTGAGTGCATGGGCCGATCTGTCGTTTTTCACAGCAGTATTCAAATGCACCAGTGTGAGCTTGTTTTACGTGACCGTGTTTCATAGGAAGGAGTAAGAATACAAGTAGCGCGAGCGCAGTGTCTGCCGTGAAGCGTTACATTAAAACACGGAGGGGGAGGGGGGCAATTACTGTAGCATTGTAGCTTATAGCAGAATGAGGGTCAGAGATCATGCAGTTAGATTTTTTTTGTTTAACTCCTACAGTTATAAGTTGCATATAAACGCTACTGTATGCGTTATCTGTTTCTTTTTGGACATAATATTTTTATTTCTATGCATACACCAGTTGCAACACCCCGTTTGCTGGACTTGATTCTTGTGACAGATTGCTGATAAGAGCATTCAGTGCTTGATCACCTGCAGTGAAGAACAATTATATTAGTTTGATGCTTAGAGTGAATAGGCTTGAGACAATAAATATGTATATAGACAGTGACTTTATCAATGCAAAGCTGACACTAACTTTTACTGTGTTACTTAGGTTTTATCTTAACATGTCAGCCTAAATCCAGTGGATTTATTTCTTATTTAATATGCATCTTCTTTTTGTCCATTGTGATGCATATTAGCCTGTCCCTAATCAGAGTTTCTAAATTCCCTTGTGTGTTAGCAACACATGGTGCAAAGGCGTATTTTTATTGCAAACCATATGTAGAAATAAAATCTAACATGTTTTATTCTGTCTGTCTCTCAACATATTTATATTTTAGTTGGTGTAATATTTTACTGGTTATTTATCAGTCTAGTTAGCTTCATAACCATCATAAACTGCTTTGAGGTTCTATAAATGTTCATGATGACATCATCATCATCCAGTTCAGATGTGAACTTTATCACATACGTTTTGTTAGCTTTGTCGGTAGGCAACTATTTTAATTTAAATGCTCAGCCCTGTTACTATGGTTTTGTGCAGTAAACGACTGATAATCGAAAACTGGATAATTGTACTAGCAAGCAATATTGGCTTTTTTTTGTAGCATCATGACCTTGAGCACAGAGCTAATAAAGAACGACAACGTTGTCAAACCTGTTACATTTGTGAAGGCTTAGCTATATTATATCAACATATAGGCCTATTACATGTTGGGATTTTAATGTGAGAGTTTTCAAAATGTTAAAGGGATCATGAACCGAGAAATCAAAATCTTTTGGCATATAAGAGGTCATTGTACTATAAAAACATCCCATAAGATTCACTACTCAAAACTTTATTGTTAATCTAAAAACAGCTTATATTGAAGCCAATCTGCCAAAATGACTGCTTGTGGAATGTGCCGCTCTATGATGTAATAGTGTGGCCTAAACCCCACAAAAATCACTGCCTGTTTAGCTCCGCCCACCGATTCACGCATGTAAGTGAATAACGAGAGAGACAAACGCAGGGCTACGCAGAAACCAAACGATAAAGATGGCTCCGAAGACAACAAGACGTTGTGGAAAAACACAGTCTTTGCATTGCCTTCCTTCTGATCCCAACATTAGAAAAGAGTGGTTAAACTTGATTTTTAATGAAGTTGCAGATCGCGTCAGTAAGATCTCGGTCCTTTGTTCAATTCATTTGACTGCAGATTCGTTTACAAACAAGGCACAATTCGACGCAGGATTTTCAGAAAGATTGAAACTAAAAGACGATGCTGTACTGAATATATTTGATCCGACAATAATGTTGCACCATGCAAGTGGGAGTAACTGTTTTTATGACATGGTCACTATTGCTTTGTCTGTTAAACGGATCATTTGATATGTACTGAGTATTCTTGTGTTTTTCACTTAAATCGCAGCAGCGTTCATCTATGAAGGATGTAGGCTGTCAAACATACACAACTGTTAGCCAATCATAGCAGTGGGCGTTTACTTCCGAGTCTACAATCCGCCACGCCTATTCAAACAGAGCGTTCTGATGAGGGGGGTCAAAACAGGACAGCAAATAGCCTATTACTTCTAAATTATGATGCTTTTTGATGTAAAAAATCTTGATAACATTATAAGTGGACCTCTGAGAACAGTACTAAATAAAAAACAAAGGCAGTTCAGGACCCCTTTAAAAGTTAGTGTGAACTAGTCATTGTTGTAAAAAAAATGTGGTAACTGTTTTAGTTTATTGATTAAATTAGACTATATTTGATATATGGTTATTGTCTGTGCTGGTCAGTGTTATGTACAGCATTGCCTGGAAATACTAGCAAATTTGAGATTTCCACACCAGCTAAAGTCATGGAAATGTGTGGTTTTATAGTTTTGCTTGGCTTTTTAATATTTAATTAGCTTCATTAGTGTTCTGTTTAAAAGAATTATTAAAATGCTCTATTCAGAAATCTCGAACAACCAAAAACGTCATGTGAATTCATTGCTCAAAAAGGCGTGGGAACCCTATATGTCTTTGCTTTCATGCTGTTGCACTTGTTTCTTCAGTGCGTCATGTATCATTGGCATGGAAATGTGCTATGGTTACTTTGTGATCTGTTCTCTGAGCAGAAACACGCAGCTGAAAATGAAAAAAAATTAATTGTTAAGGTCAAAGTTTTGTGGGCTTGAAGACATGCTCTGATGCTTGCCTCATATAAAAATAGATACGGGGCCATCGTCTGTGTATTAGCGTCTGTGAAGTTTAACTTTACAGTTTCAGTTAACAAGTTCTGTAAACTCTATTTGTACAGAGTTTTTTTTTACAAGTGTACAGGGTCAGGCTCTACCAAAATGCTGTCTGTTTAAATATTGTGTATAGGACATTATATTGACCAGTGTTTGACAATTTAAACTTAAAATATATATATATATTTTTTTTATATTTCAAACATTGTTAAAATAACAGATAATGTATTAGTGAACTGCACTTTACCTGTGGACTTTTTCATAATACTAAATAATTAATCCGTTATTTTCAAGTTCACTAGGGGGGTTAACAGCAGAGTTGTTCCAGTTGCGTTGTTTCACACAACCAAATAGTTGTTGTTACAGTTCAGTTCTTTCTTTGTCTTTGAGCATGAACAGTGTTCTGTGAAGTGCGGAACAAGAATAAGGGAGTAATGTCTTCTACAATTCGGTGTTTAATTTACTTCCAAAGTCCTTGTCAACACAGAAATGGCATTACTTTGTTGTAGTGTTCTGTTATATTCAGTATGTTGTTATTAACAGTTTGAATCTCAAACAAGACATTCACATACCCTTTGCCCCTTTATGCAGAAAAGTGTCACAAAACTTTTATGAATAATAACAACCCCTTTATAAATGTGCAGTGGTTTCTTGAAACATGCGTTACCTTGTTTTTAAAGGTTCAGCAACATTTTTTTAAAATATGCAAAAATATTAATTAGAATTTGTTTTGTACCTTTTTTGGTGTAGTTTTTTTTTTTACTGGCATTTTTTTCTTATGTACACAGTTTAGGCCTATGTACAGTTCAAAAGTGTGGAGTCTGTAAAATTGTTTTAATGTTTTTGCTTTTGTTCACCAAAGCTGCGCTTCCGTTTATTGATGCAATTTTAATCTTATGTATTGCAGCATTCTGAATGTGACGAAGGACTTTTATAAATAAAATGAATTATAAAATATATTTAAAATAAATTACTATTGTAATTTATTTGAAAATATATTTTATTCCTGTGATGGCAAAACTGAATTTCCAGTATCATTACTTAGGGCTGGGAAAATAAATCGATGCATCGCGAATCGAGAAATGATTCAGCATCGATTCTGAGATTTTCCGAATGCATCGCGATTCTTTCTTGAGTCGATTCTGAGCTTAGTTTTGAACAGCAGATGGCACTGCATGCTTTAGAAACAGCCGTACTCTGCTTGTTTCCAAATCCTTACACACACTTGAACCTAAAATAATCATTCATAAAATTAAAAAAGGTTGAAGCGAATTACAAGGGTGTTCACAGTGGGCTGTGTTTACATTAATCTCGCGTCATAAAAGCATTTTGAGCTGAGGTGAAATTAACATTACATGACTCAGCCAAACGCACAAGCGCTCTTACGCGCTGTTCTCCATGAGCATTTAAGTGTGCGGATAAAAACTAGATTAGAGCACCATCTGCTGTTAAAGTCTAAGCTCAGAATCGCGATGCATTCTGAAAATCGATTTATCGCCCTAGCCCTATCATTACTCCAAACTTCAGTGTCATGATCCTTCAGAAATCATTCTAATATGCTGATTTGGTGCTTGAGGATAATTTCTTATTATTATTATCAGTGTTGAAAACAGTTGTGGTGCTTAATTTGTTAATATTAATGAATGTTTTTTAAAGGATTTTTAAAGAAATGAAAGTTTATAAGAACAGTGATTATTTAAAATGGATATGTCTTCACTGTCACTTTTGGTCAATTTAGTGTGGACTCGCTGAATATAAATATTAAAAGTATTAAAAAAAAACAAATCTTATCGACCTCAAACTTTTGAACTGTGGTGTATGTATATGTAATGTGTACTGTTACAGTATATAGTGATGTGAACTGTTATACTTTATCAAATGTGGAGGATTGCTAAGACAACAAACAAAATTAAATGTATACTTACTTGAAACACGTTACACGTTAAATTCAAATGTATTAAAGCTTGCTTCTGTTTTTCACTTTCAGGGAGCTGAATTCAAAGGCTTTGAAGTTCGAGATGAAAATAGCAGTGCCCCGGTTCGTGCTGGACGAAAATCATGTAAACGTAAGTGTGACTTCAGATGCAAATTATCCTAAGAATCTCCAAAAGTCTTTTGTTTCATTGTGTTTGCATAGCTTTTTTTATCTTAAAATCATCCCATACAATTAAAAAAAATAAAACCCACCAGTAATTTTAGTAATTTTTCATCTTGTACAGCAGAGCATCACTTCAAGGACTCCAGAATAAACAGTGTTGGTGTAGCTAATTTAAATAATACTTACTATTTCAGTCTCTGCTTGATAGTCACTGTAGCCTGTGATTTAAAGGAGACATATTATGCCCCTTTTTACAATATGTAATATAAGTCTCTTATGTCCCCAAAATGTGTCTGAAGTTTCATCTCAAAATACCCCACAGATCATTTATTATATCATTTTGAAAATGCCTATTTTGAGTGGAATCAGAAACACACTGTTTTTTGGGCCTGTCTCTTTAAATGCAAATGAGCTGCTGCTCCCCGCCCCCTTTTCCAGAATAGAGCTGCGCCATTACAGCTCGTACCTGCTAAAAAAAAACATCTGTTTTGGTTCTGATTATCATGTTTATCGCGCTGAAATCATGCGTTTTAAACCATATGAGTTTAAACTTCTGATATACGGTTTTCTGAGTGCACACATCCGAAGCACATGGACAGAAAGCAGCTGTCACAGCATCTGAGTACTAAACTAAGTTCTCATTCACACACAAGTTTTCGTTAAAAACACACGAGTTAACGTACAAAAAACAGTCGGTTATGTCTGTGAAGGTAAACAGCTGGGAAATAAATCACATTTTTATTTTAGATCTCTGTAGCAGCAGCAATATACAGTAAATAAATCAATAAATCCACTGCTCTCTTGTCTCATCTGAGGCTGGGACTCTAAATAGTGTTCTGTGCTCGTCTGTGCAGCCAAAGACCGAACAGTTAGCATGCTTTGCTCAAATTTTCGCCATGGCATTAGAACTGGTACACCGTTGTCGCTTGCGAAAATACAATAACGGCGCCGGGGGTGTAAACTTACAGATTAAGGGGCGGTCATATTATAATGAGATCCCTTTGCCACGTCACCAAGGGAGCGAAATCAGACACGCTCGTTTTCTCAGATGTTTGCAGAAAAAGGCTTCCCAAAACAAAGTTACTGGGTTAATCTTTTTCACGTTTCCTTGGTTGGTAGATGCGCTGGGGACCCGATTATAGCACTTAAAACCTGGAAAAGTCAGATTTTCATGAAATGTCACCTTTAATTGTTTGATTCACTTGGTTATATTTAACCACAGTAGAATGAATATAATTTAATTGTATTTGAACTTGTTCTGTTTCAGGTGATCGTGTTTCAGCAAAGTCGTCAAAGAGGATACGTCAAAGACGGGCTCTTCCAGTGTCCCCTTTAGTGGGAAGCACAGGTTCACAAGATCCTCAAAATGATTCAGGTTGTGTTCAGCAACTCCACAGTCAAGAGTCTCTGAAGGACATATCAGTAGATGATGGTGGTGGTGGTGGTGGTGATGGAGGATCAGAGAAGCGCACCAGGAGAAAAAGAGGATTGACAAAACAGAAGACCCAGTCGACTCCGAGAATCACAATCAAGTTGGTGGCTAAAAAGAAAGTGGTTACAGTCCCGTCAGTGCAATGTAAATCTGGTAAAAAACAAAAGGAAATCAAATCTGAAGTTACAGAGAGTCAGTGTGCCCAAATCTCAAGTGCTCATGTGAAATTAAAGACAAATGTAGCAGCCGGTGAATGCAGTGCTGGTGAGGCAAAGGAGGAGGTTTGCACTAGAAGGCGAGGAAGATCTGCTGACAAAAAATCAGAATCCACTCCACAAACAAATCCTGAAAAAGAGGGCAATGAGCAAAAACTGAAGCTGAGGAAATCAACTCGAAGGTCTCAAAATCCACTGCCCAGTGAAAGTATAGAGCCAAAACCTGATGAAAAGTCAGCAATAGAAGCATCAGAGGTAAATAAGCTTGTGATTATGAGGCAGCGCAGAAGGTCCTCAAATGTTCCACAGGAATCTCGTGACCAGAGTTTAGTAGAGTCGCTGTTGGAGGTCTCCACAATTGATGAATCCAGGCCACTTTCAAAGAAGAAAAAAGATAAAAAGAAGAAGAAAAATCGCAAAGAATCTGAAAGGAAACAAGAGCCTCATTCACCATCAGCAAAAGATCTTGGCCCTTCAGCTGATGATCCTCAAAAGCTCGCTTTCGACAATGATTTTGTCGGAATTCCAGGTCTAAAACTAACCAGGATACGAAACCCAAAAGCCCGGTCTCGCAAGAAACGCTGCAAGTTTGTGTGGACTCTCACTCTGGTGAAAAGCAAAAGCAAAGATTCCCAAATCCAAGAGAATCTAAGTAATACTCAAGAAAGCAAAAGCAAAGATTCCCAAGTCCAAGATGATCTCGGCAAAACACAAGAAATCAAAAGCCAAGATTCTCAAATCCAAGAGAGTCCAAGCAAAGTAGACGAAAGCCCCAGTACAGAGGCAGAACTTCCTCCTAAATGTGACGAGGAAGTAGATGTTTCTACAGAAGCAGAATCCACATCCACTCCTTCCAACATTTTGGAAACTGGCTCTTCGCAGGAGTCACAAAACGTAGAGAACACTGTCGGTGCTGTAATTCCCGAAAGCACAGAGAACCCCGTGGCCATTGAGAAGGTTGAGGAAACCCCAGAAAAGGAAAGCGAGGGGGTTCTTGAAAGGTCAGAAATTGCAACAGAAGCACATCCAGAAGAGGCCACTCAGACGGACCCTGAAGATCTGATCAGTAAGGATACTGTTCCACCACTTCAAATCAAAGTTGTCTCCTCACCAGGTAAAAAAAACAGTCTAAAGCAGTCCTTTTTAATTCAGCAAGTCACAACCTCACCTGAAAGAAAAGAGCCCTCAAAAGTTGAAGACCCTCAGCATTCAGAGAAGAGTGAGAATGTGTTGGAAATTACTGCTGCCACTGCCACCCCACAAGTAAGGAAAAGGCAACATCAAAACACTGCTCGGAAGAAGCGTGCAAAACATAAACACTGGACAATTTACAGGCGAAAATGTAAATTGAATGCATCTCAAGAAAACCCCACTTCTGAAACTGAAACCGAATCTCAGGTGGAGGAATCACCAGTATCACCAACAGCAGTCCCAGCACCTGTAGAATCCAAACCAAATAGGCATTCAAGTGAAGTTATGCATAAAATAGGTAAAAGGTCAGTTCCACCAACTACAGAACCATTACCTGAAGCCGCCAAACCTCAGGTCATCGAACAAAGTGTTGAATCACCTCCAACCAACCCATTTCTTGGGACAGAACCCCAGCCAGAAATAAAACTTGAGGCACCATCGATTGAAACTGAAGAGGTTCTAGTATTAGAGCCTTCCGTAAAAGATCACCCACAGGTGCTTCGTCCTTCTCGCAGACGAATGAAACGGGTCAAACGAAGACGAAAATCTTTGATTGGCCGGCGGATTAAAAACTCAAAATTGCAAAAGAAGGAGTTGTTTGAGGTTAGTGAAGATTTCCCACCGATAACGAGTAGTAGAAAGTCTTCTTCTGAAGTAGAAGAGCCTAAACTCTTTGGTATATTCTCAACAAAGTACAAGAGGAAACGAATATCGAGTCTTCAGTCATTAGAGGGTAGACGGAAAAAGGCCAAGCTCTTATCAAAGCAGCTGGATAACACCAACGGAGATCAGCTTTCCGATCAGACAGAAAGGGATTCTGTGATTGTGAAAACTGACCAAGATCAGGACATCCAACAAAGCAAAACGAAGTTCATGAAAACCATTAGACATTTCATAATGCCAGTCGTGAGCGCCCGATCCTCTCGGGTTATCAAAACGCCAAAGAGGTTCATGGATGATCTTGGTATGTCAGACCTTCCTCGCAAGAACTCCCAAAAGAAGCTTGGCCTACAACCAAAATCAAAGAAGCGTGATTCTAGTGAAAAAGGTGAACCTGAATCCTTTCAGTCTAAGGATGAAGATAACGGTCTGAGTGAAGCTGATCTTGATTTGACTTCCACTTGGGAATCAAAACCTAAATCACCCGATGACACTGAGATCTTCAGTGAGGAGAAGCAGCCTGGGAAAAGACGATCGCTACTCAGAGATCCCGGTTTCAAATGGGGAGTGCTAGAGCCTGCCAGTGACGACGTGTATGCCTTCAATGAAGATCTTGACAAGGAGTTGGATACCTTGCTATCTGCCAAAGATTTTACAGTGGACCAGTTTCTTGATCCCATCCAAAAGAAGAAAAAGTCCACCAAATTCAAAGCGCAATCATCAAAATTGAGGTTATACAAAAAGCTTAAACTCAAACAGAGTCTGGCAAGGCGTAAAAAGGCCCCAAAGGACAAAATGGTTCAAGTTGTATCATCCCCTGCTAAGACACAGAAGGAGGAGTTGGAAGAAGGTGCCAGTCTAATAAAGTCTCTCAAAGACATGAAGAAGGAAAAAGCAAAACTCAAGATTGAGGATCTCAACACCCCTGGGGTTGTTCGCAAAGTCTCCATCTGTGTCCGAGCTCTGAGTGCCAAGCTGCTGGCGCAACACCAGGCGAAACACATCCAAGAGGATGACCTGCCAGATGAGTTCTCCATTCATACAGACATCTCACTTCCAAACAAATGCAAAGGTAGGTTAAGATTAGATTTTTCTAAACCTTTAATAACAAATTAACGTTAACTGACTTGAAGTAAACATGAAATCAAAATTGACTTTCGTAATGCATGTTCTTAAAAAGACTTAAATAGTCTTCTAAATTGTCTTTCTTAAATTGTCCTGTGAGTTAACACAGTTAGTGCTGTCAAATGATTAATCGCGATTAATCACATCCAAAATAAAAGTTTTTGTTTACATAATATATGCATGTGTACTGTGTATATTTATTATGTATATATAAATACACAAACATTAGGGGTGTGAACCTACACTGGTTTCACGGTTCGGTTCGATTACAATTATCATGTCATCGATTCGGTTCAATTCGATATCATGATGCATCACAATTTTAAAATCAACGAATTTTACTTTGCATGTATACAATTTTGTCAGTAAATACAAGCAGTCAGATATATGAACTGTACCTGACGTGGTTTCTCAAGTTAGTGGTATTACCCCCTGCATATTTTATTGTGCGTGACATGATTTACACACAGCGTGTGTCTTCTCCAGGTCGTGCTTACCAGGTTGTTCTTAAAAGCCGAAATGTGACCAGATGTCGGCTTTAAAGTAGTTGGAGCATTTTTAATTACTCTCACTCGCACCTCACCACCCTCCACCATTAGGCGCGTTCGACTTGAAGTGGCACTGCATGAGTGTATGACATCAACCGCAAGAGCGATTCGAAAGCATAAGGATCCGTCTGCTCTCTTATCGCTCTCACGGTACTTGATGTCATACACTGATCATCCTGCGCAACGGCGCTTCAAGCCGAACGCGCCTAATGTATGCTACTGCGACAAAGCACGTATGCGACAAATGACGTCAGAAAAGCGTCAGTACGTTATAATCGGTTATGGTGTATTACTGAACCGATACCGAATCGTCCTTGTCTGCATCGCGATTAATTTCGACACCCCTAACAAACATACATGTATGTATTTTAAAAATAACGTTACACGACCGAAAGCGCGTGTTATGTGACCATTCATGCAAACTGTATCATCATGCTACATAAGACAATAAATAAGATTTATATTCCGCTTTTACTCAAAACTCACTTTAAACCAGCATCGAGTGTTTGTAATAACTTCTGATTGACGTCTAATGTGTGTTTTGGCCATGTAAAGTTGCTGAAATTAAATATGTTATTACCTCTTGAGTCAGAGCAGCAATCATGGAAGAGAGAACACAAGCAGACAGCGCTGAAAGCTGCTAATGCTCATCAGTAAATCAGTGGAAAATAAATAGAAATCATGATTCTGCCTGAGCTATGCATTTTAAAACGAACACTAACTAGTGTAAATGTAGCCTAAAAGATGTGTAAACTGAAGACTATTTGAGCTTTATTAAAACTATTTTGCACTGATTTATTATGTTGGTTACATTTTGTTCCTTTGTGCAGTGGCTCAGGAGAGGAGTCTTTGAGTTTTTATAAATATCAACAAGCTGAAAATTTTTTTTAGATAATGTAATCTACTTAAAATTGATTTCATAAAATCGGTATCGAAAAAAGTATAGTTCAGGAACCGGTATCGAAGTCAGGGTATCGGTATCGATATCGACAATTTTTGAACGATACCCAGCCCTACATCTAAAATTTATATTATATATAAACAAAACATATTTTTCTTAAATATATACATGCATTTTTGTGTATTTATATATACATAATAAATATACACAGTACATGCGTATATATTATGTAAACAAAAACTTATTTTGGATGCGATTAATCGTAGGACAGCACTACAGTTAATCTAACATTGATTAACGGTAATGTTTTCTTCAACTGTATTTCATTGCAAATGCCATTTTCTTTTGATTTTAAGGTTTACTAAGTACTACTTAACTTGTTGTCAGTCTGTTGGTCTCAACACTCAACGATATTTTTTTCTTTCTCAGACTTTGATGAGATGCATCACGCAGATTCAGAAGGGCCGGTTTCTGAGGGCTCTCCGAAACATGCCGTTGACGTTGAGGAGAAAACTGCCATTCAGCATCCTCGCCTTACAGGAGCCAACAAGCGCATGTTCAACCTCCTCAAGAAAGCCAAGGTTCAGCTCATCAAAATAGACCAGCAGAAACAGCTGAAATCATCTGGGGTAAGTCTATGAAACTGAATGTGTACCTTACAAAAGAACAGTTTTTCCAGTTACAATTGGTCCATGGGCTAAAGTGGACACAGGTGTGCTATGTAACATTAGCCTACTTTGTGAAAGAAATTAATACTATTATTGAGCAAGGATGCATTAAATTGATCAAAAGTGACACAGAAGACATTTAGGAAGTTACAAAAAATTCTATTTCAAATAAATGCTGTTCATCAAAGAATCGTGAATAAAATGTATCAGGCTTTCCACAAAAATATTAAAGGGATAGTTAACCCAAAAATGAAAATGTGTTGTTTATCTGCTTACCCCCAGGGCATCCAAGATATAGGTGACATTGGTTCTTCAGTAGAACACAAACGGAGATTTTTAACTCAAACCGTTGCAGTCTGTCAGTGGTATAATGTAAGTGGATGGGAATCACGGCTTTGAGAGTCATAAAACATACACAAACAAAACCAAATTAAACCCTGTGGCTCGTGACACACCGCCACCTATCTCTCAAATGGACCATTGACACTCTATCTACAATCTCAATTAGGAGTGTCAATGGTCAATTTGAGAGATAGGTGGCGATAGTGCACTTATAAGTCTGCGATCCACCGTAAAGCAAGAAGAAGAAGAAGACGCCTCACGCACAGGCTGAAGAAGATGTGAACGCGCTCAGGACAGTTCAGACATTGCGGTGAAAATCTGAGGTAAAAAACGATATAAATACTGTTCAGTTTCTTGCACAGACCAATCGTTTTATGTCTTTACACATCAATGTATCGTCACGAGCCGCAGGGTTTAATTTGGTTTTGTTTGTGTATGTTTTATGACTCTCAAAGCCGTGATTCCCATTCACTTC
>NW_015546292.1:95276-102646 GCF_001515605.1 Sinocyclocheilus anshuiensis | reverse complement strand
GGTAAGCAGATAAACATCAAATTTTCATTTTTGGGTGAACTATCCCTTTAAGCAGCACATCTGTTTTCAACATTGATTATAAGAAACCAAATGAGCTTTTCAGAATGATTTTTGAAGGATCATCTGACACTGAAGACTAGAGTAATGATGCTGAAAATGTAGCTTTGCCATTACAGGAATAAATTACATTTGTAATTAGATTAAAATAGAAAACAATTAAGGGTAACACTTTACAATAAGGTTCATGAGTTAACATTAGTTAACTACTTTAACATGAATTAAGAATGAACAATACTTCTACAGTATTTATTAATCTTAGTTTGTTAATTTCAACATTTACTAATGCATTATTAAAATCAAAAGTTGTGCTTGTTAACATTGATTAATGCACTGTGAATTAACATGAACTAACAAAGAATGACTGTATTTTCATTAACTAACATGAACAAGAATTAATAAATACTGTAATAAATGTGTTGTTCATGGTTTGTTCATGTTAGTTAATACATTAACTAACATTAACTAGTGTAACCTTACCCAATTAAGTTATAATAATATTTTACAGTGTAATTTTTTATTTTTTTTTTTAATCATACTCTTAGTCAAATAAATGCAGCCTTGGTGAGCTCTTAATATTATTTTCATCTGTTCTCACATTTTCGGTAGCTCTTGCCAATGGGTAGAATCACTGCAACAAAGAGACCGAGACGAAAACCGAAAGAGCGGCTTGAAAATGCCTGTCCCAACAAGACTGAAGCTTCTCCAGAGCAGGTAGTATGTTTTTTTATTTTTTATTTTTTTTTGTAATATAAAACAAGAACACAGAATTGGACAGTAATTTTAAATGATCCCAATGGGATCAAATAAGAATCCTACTGAATAAACCGATTTTTTTTATTTCAGCAATGCTGTACACGTTCTTTTAAGATTTGACTAGGTCATTAGGTGACTAGGTGACTTGATGTTGGTCAAAGCAGTATGATAACAGCAGAGAATTTGTTCAGTGCTGTTGTTTTTATACTTCACTTTATAAATCTCTCCATAAGGAACCTGCCAGAGGAGGGCCTCGCATTAAGCATGTATGCAGAGCTGCAGCTGTGGTTTTGGGTCAGCCTCGTGCCATGGTCCCCGACGACATCCCCCGACTCAGTGCACTACCCCTGCACGAGAGATCAGATATATCCCCTTCACCTGCAGAAAAAGGTACCAGCACTTACACTGCAAAGATGACCAATAAACCCAAGAAAGGATCTGATAATAGACCTAGATCTAATGTGTTGATATTGTCTAATACCTTTTGTTAATTATGTATCAAACCCGTGTTTTGACATATTCTGTCACTTTTACAGGAGTTGAGTCTCACTCTGACCCAGAAAGCCCTGTATTACAAGATCACAGGACACCCAAGTTTCGCCGTGGTAGGGCTCACTTGTTTGGGAACCGGTCCCGACGGTGTGGGGAGTGTAAAGGTTGTCTGCATGAGGAGGACTGTGGCAGGTGCATAAACTGCTTGGACAAACCCAAGTTTGGCGGCCCCAACACAAAACGGCAGTGCTGCATGTAAGTATGCTAATTGTTTTTGTATTCTTGTATTTTACTGCTATGACTGCTTGAGACTCACTTCATAGTTTATGCAGTTACTGGGCGAAGCCACCTTTTTACACGTCACATTTTACATTAAAGCGGGAATCTTTACACTTTGTAAAAATTCATTATTATAGTAATATTTATACAATATTACAGTTTATAAGGAAAAAATAGTTACTTTCTTAACAGACAGTGTTATTTATAAACTATTATGGTATGTATTAATATTTTGAAATGGCCTATTTATTTGTTTTATTTTATTTTTCATTTTAGTTTAAGTTTTAGTAATTTTGTTGTGCTTTTGTAATTTGTATTACTATTTTGTTTTTTAATATTTCTATTTAGTTTTAACTTATTTGTAATTCACTTATAGTCATTTTAGTACTTAAACATATTTATTTCCAAGTTATTCAGTTCTCAAGGCAACATTTCTGTCATTTATGTCAATAAAATGAATGTTTGTTTATTTTTTTAATATCTGTCCCTGAACAGTTTAATTCAGTGTTGTGCAGTGGTTTTCTTGCTTTTGTCAGATTCAAGGCCCTCATATTTTTCAAACTAAGATCAGTGCAGTCCTGTCCAAATTAAATAGCTTTTTTTTTTCTTTCTTTTTTAAAAGATACAAGAGATGTGATCAGGTTGAGGAAAGGAAGGCCTTGAGACTAAGTGGCAAGCTCCAAAAAGGTAAGAACAAGTTTTAGAGTGAATGCAAGCATTCAAAATGAACTGCACTGTTTATCCTCTGTGTGTCAGCTAAAACGTGTCTCCATTTTCAGGGCATGTGAAGAAGCGGCGCTCATCGATAAGTGCGGGGCACTCAAGTAATGAGGAATGTGAGGGCAGTGATGGGATCGGGCAAATGTTTCCAGCCTCTCTAGGTGACAGTCCGTCTGTGCGGAAACAGCCCCGCCGACACGTAAAGCCACGTTCCTACTGCGACCTGCTGGATTACGACTCTGACTTTGACTGGATAGGAGGATCAAATTCCACCTCCCCAGCCCGCAGAAGAACTCCTGGCCTTCGCAACTCAGGTTAGACCGTAGTATGGAAGCTTATTTTCACCAGAGAATAAAACAATTGCAATTCTGACTTTTCTCGCAATTTGATATTTTCTTGCAAGTTTATATCTCACAATTTGGACTTTTTTCACACAATTCTGAGAAAAAAAGTCTGAATTATGAGATATAAACTCGTAAACTTGTGAGAAAAAGTCAAAATTGAGAGAGAAAAATTACATTTTTATTACCTTTTTTGTTTTATTCCTTCGCGGAAGGTATAAATAAAAGTTTTTTATCACGCAATTCTAATCTTTTTCTCAGAATTACGAGTTTATATCTCGTAATTTTGAGCTTATATTTCACAATTCTCTTTTTTTTTCTGAATAATGAGAAATAAGTTAGTTATGAGTTATGAACTTGCAATTGCTGGAAAAAAATGTCAGAATTGTTAGATGATAATAATAAAAAAATATTTTTTACAATTAATTTTTTTTTTATTACTTGACAGAAGCAAGCTTGTTACAGTTCTGACTTTTCATCTTGCAATTCTAACCTTTTATTGTTTATATCTCACAGTTATGAGTTTATAGTTTGCAGTTTCTCAGGACTGCAAGATAAAAAAGTCAGAATTATGAGATTAAAAAGGCAAAATTGCCTTTTTTGTGTTTTGTGATGGAAACAAGCTCCCATACCGTAGTGATCGGAAACCTATAACTTTTTTTTTTATATATATATAATTGGAACCTATGGAAGCCCGTTTCCGCCACTGAATAAAAAATAAAAAAGGTAATTGCGACGTTTTATTTCACAATTCTGACTTTTTTCTCATAATTGCGTGATATAAAGCGAGTTATAAAGTCAGAATTGTGAGATATAAACTCACAGTTCTGAGAAAATATCAGTCCCCCCCCTCATAATTGGACTTTAACTCGCAATTGCGAGTTTATATCACGCAATTCTGACTTTATAACTCGCAGTTGTGAGTTTATATCACGCAATTCTGACTTTATAACTCGCTTTATATCACGCAATTCAGAGAAAAAAGTCAGAATTGTGAGATAAAAAGTCGCAATTACCTTTTTTATTTTTATTCAGTGGCGGAAATAAAAGTCAGAATTGCAAGATATATACTCACAATTATGAGAAAAAAGTCAGAATTAAGAGATAAAAAGTCGCAATTACCTTTCTTATTTTTATTCAGTGGCGGAAATAAAAGTCAGAATTGCAAGATATATACTCGCAATTGTGAGAAAAAAGTCAGTTATATCTCACAATTCTGACTTTATAACTCGCAATTGTGAGTTTATATCACGCAATTCTGAGAAAAAAAGTCAGAATTGTGAGTTTATATCTCGCAATTCTGACTTTATATCTCGCAATTCTGAATTTATAACGCCCAATTGCGAGTTTATATCTCACAATTCTGTGAAAAAATTGAATTGTGAGATAAAAAGTCGCAATAACCTTTTTTTTTTTTTTTTTTTATTCAGTGGCGGAAACGGGCTTCCATAGGAACCAGAATCTTGTTTGTTTCACAAATAATTTACATGCATTTCTGTTTGCATTAAATGCACCACAGATTTTGTGTCATTCGACGACTTCATTGGCGATGCTTTTGATGAGGGAGTGCGGCATCGCAGACCAAGCTTCCACAAGGTTCCACCCATTAAACGGAAAGTTGAGAAGGTATTCATATTGTTGAGGCTCTCATAACTGTCCTCATTCAGCCAAAATGTAATCGAAACAGCGAAAGCAACTTCCATTTTTCCTTTGTTTGCAGAGCCCTCAGGAACAGACGCCGCCCAGCATCCTTGCAGCCCTCGCCAATGGTTTTGCAGAGAGAGAACAGGAGCCCGCAGAGCCCACACACAAGATCCGTGTTGATTTTAAGGTAAATGGCTATATTCCTTTACAAAACTGAACATGAAAGTCAAGTGGCTCTCTAAAGATGTTTTCATGTTGTGGGATTGGCTGATATTTCATTTGTAATCTACACAGATGTTCAGCACTGCAGTGGTTTGCCACATGATGGCAGCACCTGATTCTGTTATGGAAGGATCAGGGTTACCCAGCAGAATAGTCTTGATATATTAAGATATTTGTAATGTTTTTGAAAGAAGTATCTTATGCTTGCCAAGGCTGCATTTATTTGGTCAATAATACAGTAAAATATTGTGTAATATATTTAAAAATCACTGTTTTCTATTTTAATATATTTTAAAATGTATTTCTGTGATGCAAAGCTGAGTTTACTCCAGTCTTCAGTGTCACATGATCCTTCAGAAATCATTCTGATACTCTGATTTGCTGCTCAAGAAATATTTCTTATTGTAATCCATGCTGAAAATTGTTGTGCTGCTTAATATTTTGTGAAAATCGTCGTAACTTTTTTCAGTATTCTTCGATGGACAGAAAAGCACAGCATTTATTTGAAATCAAAATCTTTTGTATCATTATAAATGTTTTTACTGTCACTTTTGATCAATTTAATGCATCCTTGCTGAATTAAAGTACTAATTTCTATTAAAAAAAAAGCAAACTTAATCATGATTTGTAGGAAGTCTGATCTCTTTTACACAGGAGTTAACATGCACAAACTTGCTTGCATTTGATTAGTGATCTACTTATAATGCATATTAATCTTGAATATGCAATGTATTTATAAAAAAAAATTTAAAAATCATAACACAGGTTTACATTCCAGGATTAAATTTGATTTTGAATCCCATTTGTTCTGTGTGCTCAGACTTTTGGACCCATTTCATATTTCTCTTAAAATAAAATGTTTGCAGACCAAGAAGCTCATTGGTGTCGATGTTTAGTTGTGTTGTGCATTCAATCTCACATAGCTTTTTTTTTATCGTCATCATGTCCTATTTTAATTCAAAGAGAGTTATCTCTGGTCCTCTATCTTCAGGGGAAAGCATGCAGCTAAAATGTTCATTATTCCTCTCTGTCTCTCTCCACAGGAGGACTGTAGTGTGCAGAGCGTGTGGGCGACAGGAGGTCTGAGCATCCTTACTTCTGTACCCCTCGTACCCCAGTATGTCTGCCTGCTGTGTGCCAGTAAAGGCCAACATGAGGTATGTCCTGACTGCTCGACATTACAGCAATGTCTTAAAAATGTTGTAGGCAAAAAAAAAATTAGGTTCTCAGAATACGTTATAATAATGGGGAAGTTTCACTGGTATTATGGGAACCTGGACATATTTATTTTCGTCATCATGTCAACCAATGTTTTGCAGATGCTGTATTGTCAGGTCTGCTGTGAGCCTTTCCATCGCTTCTGCTTGGACCCTTCAGAGCGCCCACTGGAGGAGAACAAGGAGAACTGGTGCTGTCGGCGCTGCAAGTTCTGCCGAGTTTGTGGATGCAAGAATAAAGAATCCAAGGTAGTTTTCGATGCTTTGAAATGTGAACCCTAATCTGAATGGATTCACCTAAGAATAAGAAGCTGAGATTGTCTTAACCAAAGTTCTTTAGGAGTGTAGAGCAAAATTATGAACATTTTGTGATGTAAACTACCATTCAAATGTTTGTGCTTGGTAAAAAATGTTTTTTTTATGTTTTTGAAAATCTGTTATGCTCACCAAGGCGGCATTCAGAAATAGAGTAAAATCCGTAATATTGTCAACTTCTATTACAGTTTTAAATAATTTTCTTTTTGAAAATATTTTTCAATGTCATTTATTACTGTGATGCCAAAGCTGAATTTTCAGAAGCAGTTGAAATCAGTTGTGCTGCTTCATGTTTTTGTGGAAACTGTGGTACTTTTTGGTTTGACAAATAGAAAGTCCAAAAGAACAGCATTTATTTTAAATAGAAATCGTTTGTAATATTATAGATGTCTTTACTGTCACTTTTCGTCAGTTTAATGCTGAATAGAAGTATTAATTTCTTTTGGGAAAAAATCTTAATGACTTTAAAAAATGACAAATATTTCCCTGAAACCTACAGAGGTGACGAAAAATTTTATTCAGTACCGTTCAAGAGTTTAAAGGAAACAGATGTTCTATTACAGCTTTGGCACTGGTTGATATATTTTTTTTTGTGCTTGATCTCTGTGCAGCCTCTGCTGGAGTGTGAAAGGTGTCAGAATTGTTATCATCCTGCCTGTCTGGGTCCCAACTACCCCAAACCCAACAAACGTAAGAAGCCTTGGGTAAGTTGACCGCAGTGGAACTTTCCTCAGCATGCAAGACCTACAAAGAACTTTCAGTATGCTTTGCTGTCTCAGCTCCCATGATATTGCATTTCATTAAAAAATGTAAAAGCAAAAAAATACTGGAAAATCCTCGTTTGTATTGTAACTTCAGTTAATCCACAAATGAAAATTCATTTTTTTCAGGTTTGTATGACATGCATCCGGTGCAAGAGTTGTGGTGTGACCCCAGGAAAGAGCTGGGACACCGAGTGGAATCATGACAAGGGTCTGTGTCCTGACTGCACTAGGTTGTTTGATCAAGGTGAGACTTGTAGGATCTTACTATCTGACAGTCAGATTTTTATATAGCCCTATAATAAATTATGCAGGTGTTCAGCATTTTATTTATTTTTTTTGGAGTTAGCATAATACAATGACTTTAGTTGCCATTTGCCTATGCTCTGCAGCTGTTTCATCAGCTGACTCTCACTGGGGTAAAGTTTCCTGTTAAGGAAGGGTTCATGTGTTATTAATATTTTCCTGTTGTTCATGTGCTAGTACTAAATGTTATAATTTGACTGGGTTTTATATTGAGAATGTATATTTTTATGCTCTCTCTCTCTCTCTCTCTCTCCCTCCCT
>NW_015546292.1:54952-94018 GCF_001515605.1 Sinocyclocheilus anshuiensis | reverse complement strand
TCTCTCTCTCTCTCTCTCTCCCTCCCTCCCTCTCTCTCTCTCTCTCTCTCTCTCTATACATATACACGACTGGTCAAAAGTTTGGGATCAGAATGATTTTTAATGTTTTTTTTAAAGGAGTTTCTTATGCTCATCAAAGCTGCATTTATTTGATCAAAAATACAGGAAAAAAATTTAATATTGTGAAATATTATTATAATGTAAAATTACGTTTGTCTATTTTAATATACATTAAAATCTAATATATTCCTGTGATGCAAAGCTGAATTTTCAGCATCATTACTCCAGTCTTCAGTGTCACATGATCCTTCAGAAATCATTCTAATATGCTGATTTATTATCAGTGCTGGAAACTGTTCTGCTGCTTAATATTTTTTTGGAACCTGTGATACTTTTTTTCAGGATTCTTTGATGAATAAAAAGTTAAAAAGAAGAGCGTTTATTAAAAATAGAAATATTTTCTAACAATATGCACTACAGTTCAAAAGTTTGGGGTCAGTACATTTTTATTCTTCTTTTTTTTTTTTTAAAGAAATTAAAACTTTTATTCAGCAAAGATGTGTTAAATTGATAAGAAGTGATAGCAAAGATTTATATTGTTAGAAAAAGATTTATATTTTGAATAAATGCTGTTCTTTTTAACTTTTTATTCATCAAAGAATCCTGAAAAAAGTATCGTAGTTTCCAAAAAAATATTTGGCAGCACAACTGTTGCCAACATTGATCATTCTAATAATAAATCAGCATATGAAAATGATTTCTGAAGGATCATGTGACATTTTATACTGGAGTAATGGCTGATGGAAATTCAGCTTTGCATCACAGAAATAAATTATATTTTAAAGTATATTAAAATAGAAACCATTATTTTATATTGTAATAACATTTTGCAAGATTACTGTTTTTTTTGTATTTTTGATCAAATAAATGCAGCCTTGATGAGCATAAAAGACTTCTTTAAAAAACATTACAAGTCTTACTGATCCCAAACTTTTGAACGGTAGTGTGTATATATATATATATATAATTATAACATAATTAATTTTATTACAGATAAATCAAATAACATTTTCCAGAATGTAGATTATTGGTTTAGGTTGAAATAGCAAATGAAATGCTTTAAAGATAATCTCAGTTGCCATGATCACATAAAACTTCAAAAAAAAAACTCATTTGTCTTCCACGCTGACCTTTTAATATTTATCCTTTCTGTGAAAAACACCATGTGTGCCAAACACATCTGCACGATCAGTTAATATCTTTGTGTGTGTATAGGTAACTACTGCACCATGTGCTTCAAGTGTTATGAAGATAATGACTATGATAGCCAGATGATGCAGTGCTCCACATGTAACCACTGGGTCCATGCTAAATGTGAAGGCCTCACAGGTGAGTGACAGAATGTGATGGTCAGATGGATTTTATTTATTTATTTATTTATTTTTAAATATTTTATTTTATCATCTTTTTATCTTATTTTATCTATCAAATACAATAGTACATTTTAAAGGGGTCATATGATGCTTTTTTAAAGATCATTATTTTGTGTATTTGGTGTAATAGAATATGTTGACATGCTTTAACGTTCAAATCACACATTATTTTTCAAATACTGTACATTATTGTAGGTCCTCTATGCCCCGCCTCTCTCAAACGCTTCGTTTTCTACAAAGTCCCTCCTTCCGACAAGCGCGGTCTGCTCTGATTGGCCAGCTGACCCAGTGCATTGTGATTGGCCGAACACCGCAAGCACTCGTCGGAAATGTAACGCCCCTTACCATAATCGCGAGCTTCAGCTTTCAAAATAAATGTAAAGACAGAGCCCGAAAGGGGAACAGAGTCACGTGACAGACACAGTGATGAAGCTGGTATGTGTTTGCAGTACACAAGCTACGGTTAAGACAGCTGACTCCACTGTGATGTGACCCTCTCTCTCTCTCTCTCGCTCGCTCGTGCGCTCTCTCTCTCTCTCGCTCGCGCGCTCTCTCTCTCTCGCTCTCTCTCTCTCGCTCGCTCGCGCGTGCTCTCTCGCTCTCTCTCTCTCGCGATTACCGAATTACCTCCTCTCCTAGGTTCACGAAACGGTCGTCCATAAAATGCATTGCTGTTCTGTTGTAAGTCATCTTAAAGATTCCTAAATGCATCTACTTTCGGAAGGCCAAATAAAGTGCTTTTGCTTTCGCCTAGAAACACACAGCGTCTCTCTGACATGGCTGCTTCAACACTAACTGCGGTTACTGAAACCACGCCTTCTTTCTTTGCGTGAACATTTGGGCGGCATTATGCAAATATTTCCACATAGTGAGGTAGATATGTGGGGCGTGTTAGAACGAGCCGTTTTAGGGGGTTGTGGCAGAGTCTTAACTTTGATAAAGAATATCTCTTTGGTTTTGAGACTTCAGTCTTTGCAACTTTGCAACTTATCTATGCACAATCAGCTTGTAACACTCCAAAGAGAAAGGAAAACTTGAAATTGCATCATATGACCCCTTTAACATGCCATTTACATTTATCATGCTCTCTTTTCGGCTTTCATTTCAATGACACTTTTAAACAAAGTAAATGTTTAATAGTCATTTATTGTGCATTATAAGACAATTAAATGCTTTTTTCTTGTTTTTGTATGTGGCTGTAATATGAAAGCATTCCTTTGAATCCACAGAGAAAGCATACATTTAAAAAAAAATTTTTTTCCTTCCACTGTTTTAGTCTTTATTAAACTACTCTGTTCACTGGGTTAACATTTTGCAAGCCTCACATTGCATTTCCCAATACTTAAAATACACTGGAAATTAATCACCGATTGCACATTTTTTCATGCCAAACGTAAGAGAGATTCATGATGCATGATCGCCCCAACCCAGGATGTCATGTTGTTTGTTTATTTAAGCATTCTCCTTATGAAGTTTCTGAAAAAATGTCTGTCATGGATGACTCTTCGATATAACTCAGAAATAATTGAGAAATAATGTGAATTTTCTAACCGTTACAGGCTGAATCAGCAGTAGGAAGTCTACGGCTTGCATTTGACTCCCTAAATTTGTTTTCTCACAGATGACTTGTATGAAATCTTGTCGAGTCTGCCTGAGAGTGTGGTGTACTCCTGTCAGCCGTGCTTACAAGAGCAGCCTGATGGAGAGGACGTTAATGGAGCAAGTTGGAGGGAACTGCTCGACCACGAGCTGAAGACCGGTTTAGAGAGGGTGCTGTCTTGCCTGCTGAGTTCCAGCCTCACTAAGCACCTGGTCACCTGCAAGAAGGTGGGCATCCAATCTCTCCTAAACCAAGTATGCTGTTCTTTTGAAGTCGCAGCAGCCCATTGCTTGTTCAAAAAGCAGTTAGGATGCTGTAGTTTCACATAAACATGTTCTAGATTGTCGTCGTCAAGAGTCTGTGCTGTGAACTTCACATACTTTTAAAAATCCAGTGTTTACTTGATTCCGATAAACCATCATTGTCTCATTTGTAAGCACTGTGGTTTTCTTGTTCCATGAGGGGGTTTGGCGTCACGACACACATCTCCCTGACATCCTGTATAATTCAACCAATCAGATGACGACTTCGAAACTCCTCATGTTTCCCATTTTGTGGGCCTTATGCATTCAGCCACTGTTCTGTGGGCATGACATCTAAGGCTGAGAGTAGGGTTGTAATGACTAGATAAGGAATGGTAAAAATTATCTTAGAGAGCACATTCACTATGAGTAAGTTCCAGCTTAATCAGTACTTTGGAACTGAGGATAAAAAGTCACACCTTAATTTGGGGACCAATTCTCACTATCAACTAACTATTAATTATGGCTTAAACTCCTTATTTGCTGCTTATTAATAGTCAGTAAGGTAGTTGTTAAGTTTAGGTATGGGGTAAGATTTAGAGACCTAAATATGGTCCTGCAGAATAAGGCATTAATATGCGCTTTATACATTTTAATAAACAGCCAAAATGCTAGTAATATGCCTGCTAATAAGCAACTTGTTAATAGTGAGAATTGCTCCTTAAAAATAAAGTGTTACTGAGAAAAAAAAAAAAAAAAGGATTATGGGAATTATGACGTTTCGTTAGCCATATTCGGACAGTAATTGTTTCTCATGTGGACGTCTGTGAAATAAATTTACATGGCACCTCTGTGATAAAACCCGTTGATTATTGACAGTGGAGAAGAGTTCTGTGATCCTACGGAACCCGGGAATGCACTGCTCACGGGGCCAGTCACATGATTGTCTGCTGTAAATAAAATGTCATATGTTTGGAATAATAAGAATAAATTGATATTTACAATATCCTGTTTAAAAATAGGAAAATAGAAACGTTTTGAGAAATCTCACAAAATGATGGCTGTCATTTAAAAAATGTGGAGATTAGCAGAAATAAGTTAATGCAACCTCTTATTTACATAGAGTAAACATAAAGCTGCTTGGTTTATATTTTTATGTATATAACTGTATATAATACATATTTTAAAATCGTTTTGCATACATGTGGCTGCCATAATAATGACCCATTTCAAATGTTTACGTGCTTTTCTTCTATTTCTTCTTTTTGCTCTTAACATCTCCCACTCACTGTGGTGGTAGTTCTAAAATATTGTTCTTGGAAATACTTTCCTGCATTTCAGTAATAAATATGCATGCAAATAACAGCGAAGTGCTACAGTTAACATATGGTGTTTAGCAGTGGATTTAAACAGTGCATTTTCTTCTTGTAAACTCAGAGATGTGGTTTCGGACAGCAAATAAATGACCACACAACCTTGGGGGAAAAAGACCGACATTCTGGATTCGGTCGGCAATAAAATCAGCTGTCTCCTGTAAATGTTGAAAATAGCTTACGTCCCACGAGAAACATTTAGCATCCGAATCTGGCTTTTGACTTTAAAACCTCTTTTAAACCTAGTATGCTGTACTTTTAAAATTGCAGCAGTCCGTTTCTGTTGATTGTTTAAAAAGCAGTTAGAATGATTTAGTTTCACATAAACATTTTAAAAATAAATTTTTAGAATGTTCATTGTGGCAAGCATGAGCCTTTACTGGGTCAGAATTTCCATGAAAAGTCCATGAAATTTCCTTATTCCATGAAAAAAGCCATTGGAATTTATAGTCTGAAAAGTTAAAGAAAAGTCATGATTCACAATAGTCCTAGTTCTTTTCAACCCTTATCCAGTCTGGGAAAAGTCTTGGAAAATCGTTAGTCAGAATGTGCAGAATCTCTGCAGTTTGTGCTCTTGTACTTTATCATTCCAGTCCTGTCTTACAAAGCCCAATCAAGAGGAAATGTCAGTAAATATATATATTTTTTTTGTTTAAATGTTTAAACATTCATGTTCAAGATTGTCTTTTACAGGATACATATAAAAAGGAACACTGCTTAGTTACAGATTTCTGGTATTTTGTCTTGTTTCGTAGTGCACTACAGTGGGTTCCCTGAACACTGTGGATGAAAATTTGCCTGTCTGTGACTTCAGTGCTATTGGAAAGAAGTTTGATGAAGGCCTGTACACATCCTTGGTCAGTGTCTGTACACAGACTCCGTGTCTGTGCTTGTCTTAGATCTGAGATCAACATAAGGGAAAAGTCTTTAGCATTGTACCTCAAAGTTTGTCTTCTGAGTCGCAAAGAAATTGAGTTATCCTCGAATGGGATTGTACAGTTGAGAATGACCATAGTAATTGGTCCACATTCTATAGTTCAATTTGGCTGTGCAGTTTCACCATGCTTTTAGAGTGTTTGGCATCCCATAAAGCTAATAAACTAGTGCGTTATGCGTGACTATAAGTAATTACTGTTAGAAGTTATTTGTTAAGTGGTTTTGAGATGCCATTTCTGAACTAAATAAAGCAACTAAATAAATGCAGATTCTCTTGCACATTAATCACTAGCATCTCTCTCTCGACACACATCTTAGCTATTCAATCTCAAACTTAATCCTTGATTTAATGTAAAAATTTTTAAACTCTTGTTTCGGTAACAGAAAAACAAAATAGCAATGTTGATTTAGTTTGTGGCTTTGTCAAGCAGAAATCCTTTCATGAGGATGTGGTGAAAGTAATTCGCAATTACTTGGAAGATGAGGAATTTTTACCGGAGGACCAAAGACCCACTGCCCTTTCCCGCTCGTATTACCTGAAGGTCAGATTCTAATGTATTTTATATATTTAATTAATTACCAAAGTTATATTTTTACCCAACCAGTCAGAGTACCTTAGGTCATTCTGTGAAAACCATACTAATGATGCATTGCTTAAAAATACAAGTCTGGAATTTTATTGTTAGTCAGGATATGACTGCAACTTCAGTTGCTATTTGACACTACAGCTGTTCAAACTACTGACTGTCTTGAAAGCAAAAATACTTTTTTACATTGTAGTTTAATTTTGCATGATTCATATATATTTTTTTTTTTTACTTTTGGCAGTCCAATCACATGAGACAAAACAAAGTAGTATGTTAGCATGCATTTCCAAATATAGTCCTAGAAATGCTCTTAGGATATTTGTTTTTGTGGTTAAAATCTGCTTTTCAATCCTTTTTAGCTCTTAGAGGAAGTTTATGCATGGTTTAACAGTCAGGACCCTAAAATATGGGATCCACGCTCCAAACATCTGCCAGCGTAAGCACCATCAAGTTCTTTCCATTTGAAATAAACATTCATATATGAGCGGAAACGTTGTATCTTTTGGCAATGACACGTGCCTCCATTCCTGCAGCGGTATGCTTTCACATGCTGTGATGCCACCAAATTATGAACATGTTTATGCTCAATGGCGTGAGAGAGATGGATGTCATAAGGCTTTAGACGGCGCCCCACAGATGACTGGAAGAAACATGGACGTTAAATTGAGAGAAGAAGAGGATGTGTCCACACCTTTAGCTTATAACCTTAAAGGATACTTTATGGACACAAGGGCGTTACAAATGAATCTGAAAGGTAAATAAACACGCAAGTATAGAATGACATTAGTAACCATTCATGATTGTGAACATATGGAAAGCAGTGCAAATTATCCTAACTTTGGATTTTGATGTTATCTCCCAGGGAAGAAGCGTCGGCCTGCTAAATCCGACCTGGACACAGGTTTGGACGACGAGAGACAGTGCGCTCTGTGCCAAAAATACGGTGATGCAAAGGCCAGTGTAAGTACTTTTAAGACATAATTTAAGACTGTAAACTCACCACAGTATTCTACCTTTATTATAGCTTTTTACTACTAGGCCTTAACATGGATTTTAGGAATGGTGCCATGGTAATACCGTGGTTTTTTTTATGACACATGCAATGTAAATATTACGGTATTCTTTGCAGTACCATGTAAACACTATGGTATATTAATATAGTAATCATTATAGCTATCATTATGGCATTACCATCTGATAATATCACTATACCAGTACTTTGCAGTACTTTTCCTAAGGGTGCTTACAAAGTTATAATTATCAGATGCATTGTCATAAAATTACAGCATACAACTCTGAAATTACAATCCTTTGTATTACACATTTCTCTTCCCAGGATGCAGGGAGGTTGCTCTATCTAGGGCAGAATGAATGGGCTCATGTAAATTGCACCATGTGGTCTGCAGAGGTGTTTGAGGAGGACAATGGCTCACTTCTGCATGTTCACAGTGCTGTTGCACGAGGTCGTCTGATGGTATGTCATTAATCTCATGTAATTCTGGTTCAGCTGAGCCATTGGTGACACTTTGTACTGCCTTGAGTTAATAACTTTAACAAACATAATGCTTTATAGACTGTTAATGTATAATGCAATAGTTTGAAATTTCATAATTTAGTATTTAAATTGAACGGTTTGCTTCAGTTAACAGTTAAACTCAATATAATGTTTGGCTTTGCTAATGTTCTGACTTTCCTTCCGTAGCGCTGTGAACGGTGTAACGGAACTGGGGCAACAGTAGGTTGCTGCCTTACTTCGTGCCAGAGCAACTACCACTTCATGTGCGCCCGCTTTCGCAACTGTGTCTTCCAGAATGATAAAAGAGTTTTCTGTCACAAGCATCGTGACCTTATAAGTGGAAAAGTGAGCTTTCAGTTTAATAGCATTTAATTTAGTCATAGCTGCAATTTTTTTTTTTGTTTATTATATTTACTAAAAATTCAGTTAAATAGAAACTTAATGTTGGCTTTTACATGGCTGGTCTGAGAGAACACCTTTTTTCTTCTGTAATTTACCAGATCATCACTGGTCAAGGGTTTGAAGTACTTCGGAGAGTTTATGTGGATTTTGAAGGGATTAGTTTTCGCAGAAAGTTTTTGACTGGATTGGAGCCGGAGTCAATCAATTTAATGATAGGTTGGTCTTTTTATTGTTGAAGGATATATAAATAACACAATGTAATGTGTATAAATATGAATGTAACGTACTGTTATATAAAAATGATTGTACAATTCCTGCACAATGTTTTAAACAATAATTTTCACCTGTTAGGTTCTTTGCTAGTAAAAAAGCTTGGAAAGCTGAGTGAATTATCTGCCTGTCATGGAAAACTTTTCCCCGTGGGTTATGAGTAAGTACATTTAATTTTTTTAGGAGTTTGCTCCTGACATAATGGACATGCTACTTTTGTAACACTTCTAGTATTGACACTTGCTTGCACATCAATACAGTTTTTATTTCTTTTGCTCTTTAGATGCTCTCGCTGGTATTGGAGTACTGTAAACCCCTTACGTCGATGCAAATACACATTTCGTGTTAGGGAGGTTCAGCCAACTGTTCAGGAAAAACCAGTGGAAGAGTCGCCCGATCAGGGAAAAAATTGCACAATTGCCCATAGCCCATGGCCCCAGTCAGGTGAATAATATTACTAATTGCAAAGTGATAGCTTGTACTTATGGCATTTTTTTAATATTCAAATTCCAATTTATATGTTCATTAGAATCTGAAGCCCCGGGAGTGGATTTGTCTTCAACTAATCCTTCCACTGAAACAAATTCCACCTCGGTATCTGTCTTTGCCAAACCGGACCTTGGTGCTCGTCCCAAAATCCCTTTATACCCCCAGAACAGAAGACCTGCTGGAGGACTATCCAGACCACTGCCTTCTCCAGGTAGTTAATATCAATTCAATGAAGATGCATGTATGGCCTTCACAAAGATCATAAGAAGCCTTTTGATGATTGATTGTTTGTTTGTTTTACCCAGGAGCTGCCCCATCCAAACCTCACCACATTCTGACTATTAGTGATTTGGATGACACTCGAAGGCCACGACGGCATAGCCCACACACCCAGAATAGTGGTACCCGCAGTCACATGACCTCCCCTACTCTTGGATCCCCTGCAGCCCCAATTGCATCTAGAGCAGGTGGTTCCCACCACCCTAAAACCTCCCAGCCTACCTCCCCAGTTTTCCCCCTTGGTGCTACTGAAAACCTGCTGACCTCTTCATCAGCTCGTCCTGTCGGTCGAAGTGCTTCCTCAGTCCGGGGTTCTGGGATATTGACACCCCATTCTACCTCAGGACTATTTTCACAGTCCACAAGGCAAGGTGGCATTGGCAGCACCCCTTGCACCAACCGATCCCTCACCTCTCCCACCCACCTCTCCACAAGACCAAGGCCTTTTGATTTTAATCAGATAGACTCTGTTGAACTTCCACATAATTTTATAGCATCACCACGGGAGCATCCAGCAGGAAATGGTGCCTTGCCATTAGGAGACACTTTGGGTACACAAAAAGGTAATCATCTAGGCAGTGACAGGGATTTCCCTTACACATCCTTCCACTTAGAAGCGGACCTGACTGTGGCACCTGAGCTGAGAACTGAGCTTGAAATTGAAGAAACCGAGCTGAATGAAGGTGTAGCTATGAACTGCAGTGCGCAAATTGTAGTTGAAGGTGAAGACAACCAGGAAGACTTCTGGGAACCAGATGAAGAGAACTCCACAATGTCTACCCAGAGATTGTCTTGTACTGTTGATCCTTGTAGGGAAGACTGGGGTAATAGTTCTTCTGATGAGGACATGGAAAACTACATCAACTTCACTCGCACGGTGGTTACTTGCAAGGCTCAAAGGGATGCCTCTCAGACATCTACATCTCCATCTCCATCTTTAAGGCAGATTTCACAACTTGATGGTGTGGATGATGGGACAGAGAGTGATACAAGTGTGGCTAAAAATGATAACCAGGGTGTGAAATTGTCAAATCAAGGCCAAAAGCCACACAAACCGCTCAACGCTGTGCCTCATGAACAGACCGCTAGCAATAGGCTATGTTTGGCATTTCCAAGTCCTGTTTCTGATATTTCTTCAATTCGGTTGGAACCCGTGTCCAACTCGGAGGCTGTTGCTTATCAAGATTCTTTTGGTGTAACTCAAACATTGCAATCAAACCCTATGGTGGTTGTACACACACAAGACACACTGACTAATTTTGTTGACCTAAAGCCTTCAAACCCTGCATTTTCTACATATGGTAATGATTACCAAGCCCCTCATTTAATAATAGAACCAGAGACACCCTTAATTCTTGAGAGATGTGATCCTCTTTCACCAAATGCACATTTTACAGAGTTGGTCCCAGTCCAGGATTCCCTGAGTGACCCACCTGACTCTAAAGAATGGTATTTGGATCCTAGTAGTGGCCACTTTGTGTCATCTATGGCTGACTCTAGAGTTTACCAAAACAACCACTTGCAAGATGATTCTCCTGACCTAATGGAAGTTAATGGAATTCAGAATCTACAGCAACAAAATCCTGTTCCTTTCACGGTGTTATCCAAATCTGCATCATCTTCTGAACTTTTATCTTCTGATTCCTCTGCACATGTTTCTTTTGCAACATTCCCAAATCAGACACCTTCTGCAAATGTTTCCTTGTTCCCTGTCCAAACTCCTGAGGGTAAGACGGTCTTGCCACCCATGGAGAGTTTCAGAACCAAATTACACCCAACTGCTGAACCAAGGCATCCTGTCCCTTCAGTTCCTGGAGGGGCAATGCCATGTGTTCCCACAAATTTGCCACAGAAACCAGAGTCTATGCTGACTGTACCATCAGCCACTGGGGTACCCCTTGGGACTTATGGGCCAGTTTCAGGTACAGTGTCTGTCCCGTTGCATCCCACTTACCTGCAGCCTATCGGCTCTACAACAGTTGGCATAGTCTCCACCTCCTCCTCTGTAACTTCTCAACCATCAGCTCAGTGCCAAGCAATGCCTTCTGCTATTCAGCCAGCCTCTGCTCCAGGTGTCATCAATGGGTACAACACCACACCTATGCAAAGAGAAACAGCTCTAGGACGAACAATTTCCATCAATTTTTCAACCCCCAGATCAACAATTGAACCCCAACAACAGTTGGTTACCCAAGCATTACCAGGTCATGCTATTCTTACCGTAAAGGAGGTTGGTGGACCCAATGTGGATCCTACACCACATGTTTTACTTGTTAATCGTCTTGGTCAGATTTTTGTCAAAAACCCTGAAAGCGACACCTTCCAGCTGCCGACACCAAATTCCCCTTCATATAACTGTGTTACTCAAATCGCCAGCCTCTTGCAAAGCAATGCCTTATCGGCAACACTTGCAGCAGCTGGGAACTTGACCCCAGTTGCAGGTGCCACCATTCCAACCCAAGTCCCCCAAATTGTGACCCCATTGGTACAGACCTCCAACACCATTACACAGCTGCTTACCACTAGTACTAATGGAGCAGCTTCAATACCAGCAGATGTTAAAAAGCCACATAGGAATGCCAAAGATTCTGGAGATAGATTGAAAAAACCAAGGAATAAGAAGGAGTGTTCCACACCTAGAAGGACGAAGTCTGCTAGCACACATGGCCCTTCTAGCAAACAATCTACGAGTCAAATAGCAACCTCCTCAGATATATCTAATCAAGCAGATTGTGCCCAAGCTATCATCAACCAAGCTATGGCTGGATATTATGATCCCAACAAGACTGTTTCCCTAATTCCCTCATCACCTCGTAACAGTACCATTATTGGGCGAACTCAGACAACAAGTTCAGTAGTTTTACCAGAAGGACTCCTTGTCGAACCAGAGATGAAGGCTTCCCCACCAGCGACACCAGAAGCAGCACCTCGACCAAAACAGGTTCGAATGAAAAGAGTGTCCTCTTTATCTGACCGTTTTGCCACCAAGAAATCAAAATCTGACTTTTTAGACCTGGACCGCCCTAGTGGATTGGAAGAACCACGCAAGTCAAACTCCGTATCAGCCAGGTAAATGGAACCAGTAGGAATTTACTCAAATTTACGAATGTTTTCTGTGCTTTCAAACTCTGCATGGAATATTAATTTCTCTTTTCCTCTTTCTGTTGCAGGTATGGAGTTCGCATTAAAACCCCAACCGTCAAGGGAATTCTAGACTGTGACAAGCTGAATGAAGAGCGAAGTAGTGACTCTGAGAGTGCAAGGTGAGTCTTTATGTGGAAAAGGCGGAATTCCAGGGTGATTTCAATAAAGACATTTAAGTATCAGTATTATTTATGCCTTTTCAACAGTTTTGAAGTTAAGAAATAATACACAAATGTCACCTTCTTCCTCAAGAATATGAGGTTACTGGCAGCATTGTGAGTCCTGCACTGCTAAAGTATTTGTAATATAGTATTACAGTTTTGAAAAATTGTTTTGTTAAACAATCTAATTTTAGCACCTACCTGTATTTTTTTTTTGCTCATCAAACTGTAAATCCAGTGCATACATGCAGTGCATCATGCCAAATGTCTGTTATTATAATATTTTATATATTTCAAAGAAAGAATACTGAAAACTTTCATATTAAATAAGAAATACCACAGTATTTTTTATGTGGGCAGTTTGTTCCACCTTTTCCAATTAAGTATATCATTAGAATGAGTAGGGACGTTATACTGTAGTAATGGAAAGAACTGTGGTTGAAACTGACACTGTACGTGGCTTATCATTTATTTTATTTTAGGCCTGGACCTTGGGATCGTCTTTCGTTGCCTCGTGGTGGAGACAGCAACAAGCCAGCAACCTGGGATCCTGCTAACCGTAATGCACTGTCTGACTGGAACAAATACTCAGGTATTATTTTTTATTATTTTGCTCACTTTAAGGTGTTTCAATGGATTAAACAATGAGACTATTTTCTTTTAGGGATGCTGTCCTGTTCAGATGATGAGATGCCTCTCTTGGATGGTGAAGAGCATAGTCCTCCCAGCCGATAGATATATATTTACAATTAACTTCTGAAGCCAATTTTTGTAGTGTCTTTTCAATGCTTAATTTGTCTGTTGCAATAACATAACACTACTACTTAATAATAATAATAATAATAATATTGTTGCTGTTGTTGTTTTTGTTATTTTAATTTAAGGGCATTTCCCAGCCAATTAATATGTGATTATTTGCTGTTCATTTGATTAATTATCTTGTCTGCCACAATAATAATAATAATATTTTAACTTTTAGAAGATGACAGATTATTGACTTAAAAAGCCACTTTTTTAAATGTCCATTAAGTACTTAAGTTGTCCGCCTAATGTCATATTATTACTACTAAATAATAATAAATTAATATTATTATTGTACATGATGACAAACAATTTGACTTCTAAAAACACCTTGTAATTGTAATACTACTAATACCACCACCAATAATAATAATTATTATTTTTATTATTAAAGAGCCTTTTCTAGCAAACTGATGTGTGATTGTTTGCTGTTCATATGATTAATTTGTGGCCTTATTGTGTAATTAATTCAGTTGTGTTTTATAATTGATTGACAGTCCTAGTTCACAATCTAGAACCAGTTACTGGAACTTTGTGCCCTTAAATAAGGAAATTAATAGCAGGTCGCTGTTAGGGGAATGTCCCTGTATCATTAACTTCTATAGAAAGAGGCTAAATGACTAATACCGAGCAACAAGAATGTAGGTGTTTTAAAGTGAAGAAAATGTTTTGCGCTGTGCTTCTTGGTTACCTTGCAGACATGGGGTGGGGGTTCGGATGTGTTCTTGTATAGGAGAGCAAGAAGAGATGTTATCTAGGAGCACAAGTTTTGTGATGCAGGTTTGCATGCCTAAAAATGTCTTTCCTGAGTATAGTTCACACCTACTCTTTTATCTGTTTCGCAGGAAGTCTACCTTTGATATGTTCAACTTCCTGGCGTCACAGCATAGACAGCTTCCTGACACCGACCTGTATGATGAGGAGGAGGATGAGGTTCTTCTAAAATCCACCAGGTCAAATAAGACTGTATTACAACACTATGTGCATAAAGTCGCAGTTGAAAAGCCATTCCATTGCTGATTTGTTTTTAATTGTATTTTTATAAATAATAGTTTTTAAAAATATTTTAATAGGATTTATTATGAGAGATACTCAAGGTAATATTTTTGCTGAAAAAAAAAAGACTGAAAAGTTGACACTCAAGTTTGTTTTGTTTGTTGCCATGACAGTGTTCCCTTCATATTCCCTTCCCCTTTTTAATCTTTTACTGTTCATATT
Organism: Sinocyclocheilus anshuiensis; assembly: GCF_001515605.1. Taxonomy (NCBI): domain Eukaryota; kingdom Metazoa; phylum Chordata; class Actinopteri; order Cypriniformes; family Cyprinidae; genus Sinocyclocheilus; species Sinocyclocheilus anshuiensis. Next base: position 79,567 of record NW_015546292.1, on the reverse strand, counting down.
TCCTCTTTCTTGGTTATTTCCCTCAGTGTTGCTCTTTTTTTTAATGATTAGTCAACTGTGGTTTGGTTCACATGACGAATAAATTCAATTGCACTTTGTAGGCGTGCAACAAGTTTGGAGCTTCCGATGGCAATGCGCTTTAGACATCTAGAGAAGACATCCAAGGAAGCGGTTGGTGTCTACAGGTAGGTTGACTGTTTTTAAACGTTAAATGAGGAACTGAGTCAGTTTCAGTTCTGTCCCTAGCTCCCAGATTTGAGCAACATCAGTAGAAAAGATGGGCATGTCTTTATATTTGGCAGAAGTCAAAATTCCATTATGAGGCTATATAAGATGAGATGAAGTCACCAGTCGCATGAAGGAAATGTTCACCTATAGTTTCCAAGTGATCGCCCAAAAATGAACCTGTGAAAACCCCCTGGTGACATGGCGATCTATAAAGATGCTAATCTTTAGATCTGCTTAAAATATTTGTCTTTCTTTTTAGCCCTACCATGTCTTAGATGCAGCCAGCGAAAATATAATCTTTGGAATCCATGCTGCAATCCTTTTCCAGTTTCTTTTCATCTGCTCTCTTGGTTCTCTTAAGAAATTATTTTCATTCAAAACAGGTCACGTTCATTCCTGTAACTTATTCTTGCTGTAGGTCTGCGATTCATGGAAGAGGTCTGTTCTGCAAGCGAAACATCGAGGCAGGAGAGATGGTCATTGAGTATTCAGGCATCGTCATTCGTTCTGTTCTTACAGACAAGCGAGAGAAGTATTATGATGGCAAGGTAAGTAGAAATGTGCTTTTTTTTTTTTTTTGAGCATATTTGTGTATTTGTGATCGCTAATTACCACCAGGTTTAACAACAGAAATGCATTTTGGGTTGTCATGGCCCTTTGTTTTTACCCATTTTCTTTGTTATATAAAAAAATTAAATCAAAAAGAACTCATATTTTGCCTATAAAAATGTTATTTTTATTACCAGAATGCAAAAAAACCCCACTTCTTACTGTAATGTAAAAATATATATTAAATATTTTTTATCACACACGCAGGTTTTGTTTTTTTTGTTTTTTTGTTTTTTCAAAAAAAGTCTTTATTTAAACAGGTTTAGAAAAGTCTTTAATTCTTTAGTTTAAAACAACTGTTTTCTATTTCAATATATTTTAAAATCTATTTTATTCCTGTGATGCAAAGCTGTATTTTTAGCAGCCATTACTCCAGTCTTCAGTGTCACATGATCCTTCAGAAATCATTCTAATATGCTGATTAGCTGCTACGTTTATTATTGTTATCTATGTTGAAAACAGTTGTGCTGCTTAATATTATAGGCCTTTTTCACGGTCCGCGTTCAAAAACCGGAAGCTTCGAGTAGTTGTGTAAAATAACTTCCGCTGTAGCCTGCATGAATGGCAATGCCCATAGCACGGGGTTGTTGTGATTTATTAATGAACAATCCATCATAGACGTTTCATCAAAACATGTTAACCACAGTTTTCAAACATTAATCGGGTATGACGAATTTATTTAAAATTGTATTTATTTTAATTTTATTAATATTTTAATAATATTTAATTTATTTTTACATAATTTTCTGTACTATATTTGGGTTAGAGTTTGAATATCACTCTTATACCACCTCTTTCCTCTGCTCTTCCTACCAGGGCATTGGTTGCTATATGTTCCGCATCGACGACTTTGACGTGGTAGACGCCACGATGCACGGTAACGCGGCGCGGTTCATCAACCACTCCTGTGAGCCAAACTGCTACTCTCGAGTCATCAACGTGGAGGGTCAGAAGCACATAGTCATTTTCGCTTTGCGGAAAATCTACCGTGGAGAGGAGCTGACCTATGACTACAAGTTCCCCATAGAAGATGCCAGCAACAAGCTCGGCTGCAACTGTGGTGCTAAGCGCTGTCGGCGCTTCTTAAACTGAAGAGCAGTGCTGGAGAAGTCGATGGAGTTTGACGGGTAAAAACGGTGGACCGAGGCTTGACGTGTAAAGGGGGTCCATGCCGAAGGTTTCAAAGCTTAACAGTCACCACTTTAATGTCAAAGTCGTTCAACAGGCATATACAAGCGCCACCAACTGTTGTGGAGCCATTCACGCCCTTCAACCAGGATTCCTCCCGATCAGTTGACATTCAGTCCAGTAGAGCAGATGAGATGGGAGCATGAGTGATGATGTCTGGTAACACGGCCAAGGCCTTTTCAAGAACATTTCCCACCATGCTGCATCATCTTTGCTTTATTAAAAGTTTTATCGGAATATTAGTGGGTTTTGAAATGAGTCTTGGTTTCGGTCATAGCATTTTTTTTTTTAAACCTGGCACGAATAACTCTAGGCAGAGTCCTTGTATATTTTGCAACAAAATTGTGACTACTCTTAAATTATTTCCGCAGGCTTTTTTATGCTTTCCAAAAGCTGGAACACGCTGCCAAGAGTTTGGGCGTTCTGTTGCAATGAATAACCTTTAAGTTCCAAACAACCTCCCTCTTTCTCCACCCTTGAGCTGACCTCAAATTGCTGGATTCTTACGATCTAAACAAAATCACCTCTGTGCTTGAGAAGCATTTTACTGTGCGGACCACATAGTGTGTGAAAGCTTAGCGGCAGTGAAGATACTGTAAAAACATGCATATTACTAATGAAATGATGTGAACGTATTCAGATCTGTATCTTGTCAATCTTATTTTAGATCACACTTTCGTGTTTAGCTTAGAAAGACTCCCACTTCTCAGGACAACACTGTAAACCCCTCAGAACGACCCATGGATCCACTCCTTGCAAATGGCAGTCAGTAAGAGACGCAGTCAGTGCGTTTTACACTTGTCTGTGACCGCTTTCTTTCGCTTGAAAACTCTTTTAATCTACTCAAAGGCTTTATTTTTAATAATTTATTTTCGTTGTATTTTTACAGGCAGGTCTGACTTTTCATTCTGTTTTTGTGGGCTTGTTCTGTGGTGTAACTGTATAAGCGTTTTTTTAAACTTGATGGCCTCCTCCATGGTGCTAAGCCCAACATGAATCCTAAAGAGGATCAAATCCATACTTCCTCTGTTTCATGTCATGTCAGAGATCCGATGCGAGCTGGAGTTGATGCACCCCGTTACTAAAATAGCAAAGCCAACCATACACGCTTTCCAACAATGAGCCCATAAATGTCAAAGATGTGTTGAAATTCGGAGTACTCATAAGTGGCAACGCTTTAGCATGTTTGTGCTTTTTATACCTCTTGAGAGACTTGTTTCGAAACAAAATCATGCCTGAGTGGATATTTGTGTTTCTTTTCGTCATGTAGTAGAAGACACTACTTAAGCTAATCGTGACTAAACGCATCCTCATTGCGTCAAGGTGTGATGACGTTGTGGATTGTTCCTGCAATAAATCATTTTTTGCCACAATTGCACATACAATTGGAGCTCTACATTTATCTAGGGAGTTAGAAACTGCTTAAAGTGTCCTAGAGACGTAGGAGCGTGAAGGCGATGTATACTGGTGACTTACAAAATCTATATATATATATATATTTATAGAAGAGTTATTGAAACAGTTTTTCAGTAGACGGTGGCACTCGGCACCTTAATTTTCCTTGAAAGATTTGGGAGTTGGTTCTCTTCTTCATGCAGGAGAAAAATCAACAAGCTGATGCCATCGTTCGGACTGTAAGGGCGTTCTGTTTATTCCTGTTTAACTTTATGGGAGTTTTTACCCAAAGGTCTGTGCTTTTTGTATGTGACCACAGTCTTATCAGAGTTTTCTTCAGGGTTTTTTTTTTTTTTCTTCCCCATTTTCTTTAACTTGAACATTGAGGATGAGTTCTTGCAACGTGGCCTTTTTACGAGGTGATGTTTTGAGCCAGCTGTTTGTTTTAAATGTTTTAGTTGTCTGATTTTATTTGACGTTCTCAAAGGAGAAGTTTCCTCCCACTAAATCACGTTGTCGTCTCCTGCTTTTTCCATATTCTGTGTGTTTGTGTGGAGGGGGAATCTCCATCAAGATCCTGAAATTTAGCATCTCTCAGATTTTAATCAAACCACCCCAGACTTGCAAGGATTCTACCTCAAGCTGTTCAGACAACATCAAGTAATACTAATGCAAAACTAGATTTGCTTGGTCTGTTCTGTCATGCAGAGTTGGCTTGTGTGCAATGAAGGATGCAAAGCACTAGTCAGGACCTCCTGTGATAATGCATCTCCCAGAGCTTCTTGGGAAAAGAAAATCTGTGTTCCTTTGTAGGTTATTTTAAAAAAACAACAACAACGTTGTGTTGAAAAAGACTTAAAATGGAAAAAAAAACGTGTCTTTGCTACCTTGTACAAACGACCCCTAAGTTTGTAAATAGTTGTATACATATTTCTAAACCCGTTTAATTTTTCTATGCACTTTTTTTTATTTATAATGTTTTTGCTTAATAAAGATGTACAATGTTTGAACAAAGTTCAAGATTTATTGTGGTATTTGTGCTGAACGTACAAAAGAATCAATTGTGCGCCGCTAGTAACTAATGATATATTGCTTTCAGAAAGGGTTTGTTGCCAAATCCGGTTTAGAAATTGAAAACATGTAATATTGGTTTGCCAACAATTATATTTACAAGATTTATAATTCATATAAAAACATTCGAAGAATTTTTTTTTTTAATGAATTATAGTAATTTAACAAAAATCTAAATTATGAAACATTAATAGTGTTAAAAGTAAATAAGCGTGAACTAGGATAGAATGGAGGTAGAACATTTAGGGGAAATTCCAAGTGTCTTGTCTTTGATTGTAAATGTTTCTATATGGCCTCCAGATGCACATCTGTTACCCATTGTTCACTGAATGAAGTGAGTTGTTTTCGTCCAAAATAACCCTAGACGTTCATATTGTGTGCGTTTTTCAAGCACTGCATGCTTCAACAGCTATCATTGAATACTGAACTTCTATAGGAACAAATACTCTAAAACAACTATTTTCAAGTTGGCGATTTCATATAAATGCACACTACAATTTGATTCATATGAAAATGCAAATTCACAAATTTGCCCAAACGTAAAATAGTTACGAGGTTATGTTGAACAATACAGTATAATAAGTGAATTACTGTTTTGTGTTCTTAAAATATCACATGAATTATTCTTAAACACCCGCAGGAAGCTTCGCCAAAATCTCCACTGCATCGTTGCGACCGATAGCAGTTAGCAGCTCAGCAAGGTTGCTGACAGTCCAGTCTGGGTTTTTGGTGACGACACTCTCCAAAACGGCGACGAGGGGGCTTTTGTGGTCCTTCATGGAATACGCATAATTGATCCAGGCAAAGGAAAAGGAGCACTGGGCGGCAAGGTGACGTGTGTTCTTGGCACCAGAGATGTCCGGGTCTAATACCAACACAAGCTCCTCAAGAACATCCAGGTTGTTCAGCACCGTTTTGAGAGGTGCATCCTGGACCTCAGGTGCTGTGAATAGATTTACAGAAAATCACCAGTTTCTCACTTGGAAAAGTACTCTTAAGGAGTAATCAGGAGTTATCTAGGGTCATGTGAAACTAGTTAGTTCTTCGTATACCCACCTAACAGATGCGACAATCCAGTTTCGTGATCATTGTTACTACTCTCTTTGATTATGTTGTATGAGATGGCCTGCTCATATCTGCCAATGCCCTTTTTGGACAGGCTTTCATGACTTGCTCCATTACAGCATTTTTTGAATTCTGTTAAACACAAGAGAAGTTCATGTTTTGTTAATCTTGTGAGATTCATTTTGCTTCATCGTAGCACTCAAGACTTTATGTAGCAATAATAATTATGTAATACTACAAAATAACACGTAAAATGTGATGTTTATAACCTCTGTTGTAAAAAATTATGATTTCATACAAGTGCCCATATTTAATTGGTCAAAAAAAACCAAACAAACAAAAAACAGTCCCGTCCCAAACTCACGTCATTGGCGTCAGTGTTGGTGTGTTAATATGCCCAAACAAACAGAGCAATGTTTTAATAAAGTCACTAGAGTAATCTGTTTATGAAAGACATATGTGTCATGTTAAACTACCAATCAACCATTTATTGATTTATTATTTTATTTGCATAAAGAATAAATGAAGGAATAAATGAAGAGTTTGGTTCCAAAATGCCATAAACGCCATTTTTTTTTTTTTTTAATTGAGTTTCCGCCCACATTTTTACTCAAATTAATCTAAATGGATTTATAGCGTTTTGGAACCAAACTCTTCAAATATAGATGTAATTTAGCAATGAGATTAAAGTCTTTAAGGAGCTCATTTTGAAATATGTCGGATCAGCATCAGTCGGTCATAACAGGAAACATTAATATTTATAAAACCTGCAGGAATTCCTTCATATATCCTGCCTCCTTTTGTTTCTGACTGACCTTCATTGAAAGGTTTAGTCCTCCTCTTGATGAAAAGGAAGAGACACACCAGAATGAGAGTTGATAAAATCCCAAAACATACATAGATCCCTAAAAAGATGCACGAGAAAACAAACCATCACATCTGCTTTTGATCAATCATCAAAGCCAACACATTCTATCTCTCTCATTCTCTGTGTGTATAATATGTACAAACTGAATAGTCTAAATTTTAACATGCAAACTAGATACAGATCAACAAAACGCACTGAATACATTTTGGGTTGGTGATATACTGTAAATGTGTACAATACCAATTCAAAAGTTTGGGGTCAGTAAAATTTACGTTTTAATTCAGCAGGCAAAAGTAACAGTAAAGTCTTTTACATTTTTACAAAATCGTATTTAAAAAAAAAAAAAAAATGCTGTTCCTTTCTATACATTAAAGAATCCTTTAAAAAATGTATCACAAATATTAAGCAGTTTTCACAGTTGATTATAATAAATGTTCCTTGTGCACCAAATCAGCACATTAGAATGATTTCTGATAGATCACGTGACATTGCCATCACAGGAATAAATCACATTTCAAAATATATTCAAATACAAAATGGTAGTTTTAAATTGTAGTTACATTTTTACAATACTGTTTTAACTACTTTTTTGTACAGCATAAGAGACTTCTTTCAAAAACATTACAAAATCGTACAGTCCTCAAACTTTTGAACCGTACCGTTTGTAAAGAGATGTAGATTACAATAAAGATTACAAATAACGAAATGCAAAACAATACCTATGAATTGGTTAACTGATGACGTTTCAGTGGAACTTGGAGTGGTGATTGGCATAAAGCTTTGAGTGCTTGTAGAGGGCTCTGGAAAGATGTTTTGAGTGCTCGGAGAGGGGCTTGAGCTGGCGACAGAGCTAGATATGAAGACAGTCGTACTCGCAGTCTAAAAAAAACAGTTTGCACTGTCAAAATAGGATATAATATGGCCTATATCAAGCTTTATTTAGCACTAAAATGCATTTAAATTGTATTTGTTTAAAACCCTGTAACTGTCACCCGTCCACTCTGTGGGACGCCTAAGTTTACTTCACTATATTACAATTAAATCCTAATCTAATCATGACAAACTATATATCGTTGGAAAGGTCTAAGACTCCTAAATAATTGTTTACAAAAACATTGGTAAAATATCTATGTAGGAAAAGTAATAGATTAATTTATGACAAGAGTGCACCTCAAAAATCTACATAACATAACATGAGTTCTGACCTTTGTCAAAAAAAGTTTTCTTTGTTGCCTTTTTCTCTATCACACTTTAGAAATCATCAGAAATGATATATCAATTGAAAACTTAAAATCTCAAAATTCATCCTTTGAACCCCATTTTAAAATCAAACATTGCATTGCCATGAAAATGGTACATCAATAACATGTTACAAAATGTTCATGAATTATAAAACGTTAAGTTTGGCTCGTGCACTTTCACGTCTATGTTCAAAAATGTGAGTGACAGTTAAAGGGTTAAGCTAATATCTCTCTGTTTTCGATGAGAAAGCATTAAGAGAGAGCTGACTTGAAAAGTTAGTAGAAAAATCGTTATTAGCCTACTGGTATCCTTGTGGTCTGCGACGGTTGAGGGATGCATTTTCCATTAAAAGCCTGCTCCCTGCAAGTTAAAGGGTTAAGCTAATATCTCTCTGTTTTCGATGAGAAAGCATTAAGAGAGAGCTGACTTGAAAAGTTAGTAGAAAAATCGTTATTAGCCTACTGTTATCCTTGTGGTCTGCGACGGTTGAGGGATGCATTTTCCATTAAAAGCCTGCTCCCTGCAAAAAAAAAAGAAAAAAAAAGAAAGTAACATTTCCAATATTATCACTGCAAATCGGAATAAAAGAGAAAAGCAACATTTAAAGCTCACTTTTTTATGTAAAGGTAATGTGTCCTATGGGCTATCTAATCAAAATGAATAAACCGTTATGGTGGACTAGCTATAACTAACTTTAATTAGCAATGTATTCATCCAGATTAGACGAAATTTCTCTTATTGCAGGTACAAACAAACAAATTAGTAGCCTAGTAAAAAAATGAAAGTGAAACGTACCCTTGCCTACAGCAGATGGCATCCGATCTGGTGCTGCATTCAGACGCAGTCAACTGTGGCGTTGGGCAAGAGCGACAATTTTGGCATTTGACTTGAGATCCATCATTAAATGTCCCACCTCTGCATGGTTTGTAAGGTGACTCGATCTGGTGTTGCTCATCGGACCACCCGCAGTTTTTAATAAATTCGTAACCTGTCCTCAAAACAGAACGACGATGAGTAAACGCGTTCACTTAAGTTTTCTCGACGTCTAATAGATTGATGTATCACTTTATTATAAATGTGTACATCACAAATATAAAATCTGTATGTTTTGTATGAAAGTCTTTTGAGTAATTGGCTGTTAATGAAAACATCTGTTTTGCGCGACCGACACATTGCGCCGCGGAAATTACCTTTACAGTTAATTCAGGATAATTGGGACATTTTCCCAGGCATCTCAATGGCAAAAAGTGCCCCAATTTATTTGAATTCACCCTACATATAATTCGCGTTCAAGTTACATGGACTAAGAGCGCGATTTATCGAACACATAATTTAAAACTTACCTTTTATGCTTTCATATTTAGTCTCACATGGCTCACATTTGTAACGAGAACGATTCCAGAATGTCCCTTCTATACACCTATCTGAAGTCATCGAGGCTGATGTGTTTCTCCCTGGCGTGACTGAAAAGCGTCCGAGAGACTGTGAAGCTAAGCAGCTGTGAGTTGAAGGGAAGGAACTGGGTGGGTTGTAGCCTATATTCTTAAAGCAATGACGACAATGGGTCATAACTTTATAAGTCACGAAAAGGAAAATAAGGGACAATCGTGGTTTGTCATAGAAAAATAAGGGACGCACACACACACACACACACACACACGTGCTGAAGAATAAAATCTTCTCAATTTGTATAAAAGTGTTGTTTGTCAAAGAGGACCATAGCCTACTATACTATTTTTTTTTTTTTTTTTACTCTTTTACTCATTTATTCATGTTTCCTGTTGTCAGTAAATACAATATAATGGTTTCATTAACTTATGCATTAATTAATTACTTGACTGAAAATTGAGATGTATTCACCTTGGCTGCATTTATCTAGTGTGTCATGCATAGCTATGGCGTATGACAAGACAATTTACATTTAGCTTGTTTTACTAATATACTGTATATATATAGAGAGAGAGAGAGAGAGAGAGAGAGAGAGAGAGAGATTAATATAATTAATTAATATAATTAATTAACAGCATTTATCATCATTATTGTTCCTAAGTGTTGGGGTGAGCTAGCAATGCATTCTGGGGTAATCTTAATTTTTAAGTAGTAATACTTACATTTTTCGAGTATAATATCAGCAGTCTTCTCCAAAGGCGAGATCTTCAAGCGGCTGCCCGACGTCTCCTTTGTGCAGACATTGCAAACGCTGAGGAAAACCGTAGGTAGGGTTGTGGAGTTACTGATGCTATGAGGTGTTAGTGCACCTCCCTCTTATCTTCTTTGTATTATTATTACTGCAGAACTTATAATTACTTACAAGCTCAGGGAAATATGGCTGTATCTTTAACAATGAACAATCATAATGACAGAAAAGATAAGTATAATGGGTTTGCGTACATCAAAGTATAAGATTGCACAGAAAAAAAGGGCACAATGACAAGGTTAAATATCTTTGAATAGTCATAATATTCATATAATCATCATAATGCATCAAATATTGCATTTGTTGTTGTTGTTTTTTGTTTTGTTATTTATAAGCCTGAGGGATGAAACGAGAGATAAATTCAATAAGAAAAAGGAAAACAAAGGAGACTTAAGCCAGTTTTGCTTGTGGATGAAAAAATGTGCACATAAAATAAAGAAATTAACAACATATTCAAAAGACAACGATTTGGGGTTTTCATAATAAAATATATCTTTAAGGATAAAGCTGTGGGTCATATTAGTAGAGTTAAAATTTTAAAAACTTAAAGCTGCAGTCTGTAAGTTTTGCCACTTTGTCGCCATCTCTGTTTGAAAACCTGGAATTGCAGTTGTTTGCGGAATTATCTTCCTTGCGTGGGTTGTGCTCCGGCATGGCTCCAGCGCAGATGAATCTAATGTTTTGAGGTGAATGTGTGGCTGTCAGTCACCGCACCGGTGTGTATATTTACTGTACTTTGCAATCACATATTCTAGCCTACATCTTGGTAGTATATGACCCAAATAAGAATTTTCACCGTATATTGTCATTTGAACAAGTAACAAGTCTGCCACGTTTGTTCTGACTAACTGAGGAAAAAAGCATTACAATAAATCACGCTGCCAATGGTGATTTAATCTAAAGATTGGTTAGCTCATATCATACCAAACCATGCAAATTATTATTATTGTTATACTTTATTCTCAAATTATTAACGTTAACAACATCAGCATTGCCTATAGTGTGTATTAGCGTGTAGATTTCAATTTCTGTTCAGTCTAAACTTTAATTGTCATACCATTCGAAATTCATATTAAGAAATTCTTTTAACCCAAAAAGCAAATTATGCTCCCTTCGAACTGGTTGTCTTTAAAATACAAATCTTGTGTAATCCCAGGCTATCTGTAATCAGAAGCACGTTTAAAACTGGAATATATAAACACATAGTCCTTTCTGGATTGCAATCCGCCATCAAAAAGTATACATTTAATTATTCTAGCTGCTGTGAGAAAAGGCTATGTTGTTGAGGGATGAGGGTTCATTGAAGTTGCGAAAGAGCTCATAAATATCGGGCCTAAATATGGAAGCAGCACTGAGATCCCCTCCCACTCCCGTGTTGTTTTTTTGGCCGGAATCTGTCAGTTACAGTAAAAAAAAAAATACAGTACAGATCACAGCATGCCCACTTTAGTTGAATAAAAATCCAAAAAGTAGTTTTTTGTTATTTTATTGAACTGAAAGCCAGCTTAAACAATGCACAGTGTGCATTGCACACACATTACATTTCATGTAAATCATCCATGCTAACACACAAGTTTTCTATTTGATTTTTTTTTCATTTGAAAGTAGACATTTCACTCTAGATTTATTTTTCAAACACAGAGTTTTGAAGTTTCTCGCTCAAGTTCACATGACCGAGACGGCAGAAAGCGCATCCTGTTTGCTTGAATTATTTTACAGAAGCGCTGCGTTTCATTGTTATTCTGAGTGCACACCAATAAACGTGGAGTCTTTACAGATTCGAAAGATGTATTACTTTTATCTGTATGACCAAAAATTACGGAGTATTTTAAGAGCAAGTGAGCACACCGGCGCCTCCATCGGTCCTGCAGTGAGCGCGCTACTGTGCAGCTTCCACACACACTTCAATAGTGCACATTTCTGTAGGTTAAAGGGGTGGTTCACTGGGTTTTTTCTAATGAATAGATTTTTATGTGCACCTCTAGTTTTCTCTTCCTCTTCTCTAAAGCAGCGCAGCATGGCCTCGCCCCCTTTGCTGCCTTTTCCCGGGGGCGGTGTTTATCTGGGTTTGTGATGTCACGAACCCGGGAAGTAACTTGTTGTAGTCCCTTACCAGCCGTTTTTGTAGGCATTAAACTGCCAGAATTTTAAAAGACGATATCTCCGTTTGCATTGAACTTTCAGCTTCGTAACTTTGCAGATATCGTTTATGCTCAAACATCAACATTACACACTAACTAACGTTAAAAAAGTGAAATCGCAATGAAACACCCCTTTACCATTAGATTGAGCGGCCATGTAAAGTTGTTACTACATACATCTTTCAGATGAAAAGCCATATTTGAGTTCGATAAATGATAGGTGGGCGTTTGGATGTCCTGCCCGATGTACTGTATTACCACATAGACCAGCCCAAGAGCCCATCTGTCTGTCACAGACTGCGTACATCATTCACTTAACCAGCCACACCAAAGCAAACAGGAGGAGAGCATAAAGAGACAGGGCAACTAGAATTGAGTTCAAAATTAAAATATACAGTTTATATAAAACTGTATTTGTGTATAAAGTTGGGTATCATAGTGTTATTATGATTCCCGGTCCCGCCCACTCCTGCTGACATTTTTTTTCCAGTCCCATCCCAATTACGTAATTAATAGTGAATTTGTTTCCCATCCTGTGGGATTCCAGAAAAAATGTCAGCCTCTACTGGTCACTAACACATACAACAGTTATAACGAGGTGAATGGACGATGTAATGCGTGTCAGTTATAATGTGAAAGGACTGAGCAGCCCAATTAAAAGAAAGAAAATATTTAATCAGCTTAAAATATGCAATGCTCTATTGCACACCTTCAAGAGACCCACTTGTCTGATGGGGAAAATTTAAAACTGAGAATAGAATGGGTGGACTAAGTTTACAGTGCCTCATTTGCTAAGGGGAGGAAGAGAGGGGTTGCAATCATGTTTGCCAAGTCCGTCTTTTTTAATATGGAGCAGGTATACAATGATAAAGAGGGAAGATATATCATGGTAGTTGGAACAATTTCAGGCAAAAAAAAAAATGTATGCTCCTAACCAAGACCATCCACAGTTTTTCAAGAATGTTTTCTCTTTGTTGGTACAGAAAGGTGAGGGAATGTATTTAATTGGTGGAGACTTCAGTTGTGTATTAGACAGCAATGCTGATAGGTTAACAGCAGAAAGGGGGCCACAGGCAAAAAAAGTAAAAGTTGTTTTAGGAATAATGAGAGAACTAGGTTTGCCAAATGTTTGGCGACACTTGCATCCTAAAGAGAAGGATTTGACTTTTATGTCTCATGTGCATGGTAGTTATTCTAGAATAGACTTCTTCTGTACATCTAGAACAGATCTACAGTGTTAAAGAATGCCAAATAGATCCCATAACTATATCTGATCATGCGCCAGTTAGGTTAAAACTTCAATTAGGACAAGGTAAACAATTTAAATACTGGAGATTAAATGTGTCAGTAATAAATGATTGTAAAGCCAAAGAAGAAATAATTCAACAACTGAATGAATATTTTCATATTAATGATAATGCTTGGTTACTTCATCTATTTTGTGGGAGGGGGCCAAAGCAGTGACAAGAGGTAAAATAAATAACATCCAGGAATAAAAAAATAAGATTAGCTAAACAAAATGAGACAGAGAATGAAATCAGGAAACTAGAAATTGAACATAAATTAAAACAGGAAAGAAAGAAATTGGATGATTTACTTACATATTAAGCAGAGGGGGCGCTTAGATTTGTAAGCAGAAAATATTATGAGATGAGTAATAAAGCAAACAGGCGTTTAGCCTTTCAATTATGTAAGGCTCAAGCTAGCAGAGTTGTTCCAAAAATTAAGCACCCAGATACTTCAATAATGTTAACTCAACCAAAGGATATAGTTAATGCATTTGAAGATTATTATAAAAAATTATATGAAGGTCAGAATCTAATAAATAAGGAAGAAAAAGTTAAAAGTTTTTTTGCAACCAATAGATTTAAATAAATTAACAGAAGAAGAAGAAGCAAAGGAAATGATATCCCCTATTACGGAGGGATATAGTAAGATTAAAAAAGAACAAGTCACCAGGGGTAGACGGATTACCCGGGGAATTTTATAAGACATTTGTAAATGAATTGGCTCCTAATTTATGTAAGGTGTATAATTATGTACTACAGAATGAAGACCCACCATACTGTTGCGACTGTGACGCAATCATTACTGTACTTCATAAAACTGGAAAGGATCCTACGCAATGTACAGCTTATAGACCAATAAGCCTAGTATGTCAGGATATGAAAATTTTAACTTCAATATTAGCAAACAGAATTCAAAAACATATTAAAAAATGTATTAAATCAGATCAGACTGGATTTATTTATGGAAGATAAGCAGTAAACAATATAAGAAGAGCTTTAAATTTACAGCAGGTTGGAAAAGATCAATCAAAACACCCTCAATGCTTCTCAGCTTAGATGCTGAGAAAGCATTTGATAGGGTGGACTGGGTGTTTCTCTTAATTACATGGGATTTCATGACACTTTTGTCAAATGGTTAAAGGTTTTTTATGAAAACCCTAAATCTAGAGTTCGAGTTAATGGTCATTGCTCAGAGTTTTTTTATTTATAGGGGAACTCGTCAGGGAGATGTAATGTCTCCAGTCTTATTTGCACTTAGTAACGAGCCACTAGCGCCTGTAGCGGAATTAATAAGGCACAACCCAAGAATGCAGGGGATAAAGGATAAAGGAGGAAAATGTCATAAGATATTGTTATATACAGATGACGTATTATTATTAATTGAAAACCCTCTTACATCTCTTCCGGCCCCCTTAGAATGCCTCAGAGACTATGGATTAGTTTCTGAATACAAAGTAAATGCTGATAAATCTGAGGCAATGATGATATCAGGACATTGGCCCACTCGGTTAGACAATGAGGTATCTTTTCGATGGTCTAGTCAGGGTTTTAGATACTTGGGAGTCATCCTTACACCTATGGCATCATGTTTATACATGCTAACTACACACAGCTTTTTGATTCTAAAAAAAAAAAACTTGGCTAGATGGGAAGTACTACCTCTCTCTATGTTTGGTAGGATAGAAACTGTGAAAATGAACATATTGCCGAGACTTCTCTTCCTATTTCAATCTCTTCCAGTTTGGGTTCCGGTCTCAGCATTTAATAAATTAGAAAAATTGTTTGGGGGTGTTGAATCTTCCTAATATTAGATACTATTATTGGGCTGCTCAGCTTAGGGCTATCACTGCTTGGCTTGGTGTTGATAAGGAGGCAGAATGGGTCAGTATTGAACAGAATTCACTTCCTGGAGTTTCTTTGAAAGTTCTGCCATTCATGGATTTGCAAGCAAAAAAGAGAGTGAAGAAAAGAAATATATGGATACAGCATACTGCAAAAATTTGGTGCACAATACAAAAAACGTTTAGAGGAGCAATAGACTTATCGTGTGCAATACCCATTAAAGATAACCCAGATTTTCTTCCTTCTATATCGGATAGTGTCTTTAGTAGATGGGAAGAGAATGGTTTAAAGATAATAGATCAACTTTTTGATGGGGAGACCATACAATCTTTTTCTCAATTAATCTGATAGGTTTACATTGAGATCTAACGATTTCTTTAGATATTTACAACTACGACACTATATCACAAATCATAAACAATGGGGCATAATAAACAGATCTCCAACAAATGTCGAAAAATATTTTATTAATATTATTGAACATGATTTACCTACTAAAAATCATATAGCCCATATTTACAGAAAACTAATGCAAGACAAATCTGATGACTCATTTCATACCAAAAGAAATTGGAAATTAGAGTTAAATACTATAATAGAGGATGAGATGTGGACAAATATATGTGCCAGCTGTCATAAGGGTATTAGCAGTCAAATATGGAAGGAATTTGACTGGAAGCTGAAAATGAGATTCTTCAGAGTTCCATTGGTGGTTGCCAAATTTGATAGCTCTTCACAATTATCACAATGCTGGAGAGATTGTGGGAAGATGTGGGACTATGCCCATATATTTTGTATTGGCAGGGGGTTAAAAGGGAAATAAGTAAAGTTTTAGGATGTGACACAGGGACGGACTGGGAGTAAAAAACGCCCCCGGATTTTCTCCCAAATAGGCCCACCACAACTACAAACAGTCACTACTATCTCACAACATAACAGCAATCCTATCGCATTTATGGCAAATAACATCACAAAACCCATGGTGACCCTGCTGACAAAAACAATAGAAACCATTACAGAAATTCGAATGATTTCCACTACAAATACCATTACAAACATTACAAACCATCAACTTTTAACCATTAAAACCATTAAATAATGGTTTCCTGTAGTGTGTTTTGGGACATATTACATTAGGATTTAGTGGCTTTAACAAAAGCCATGAATAGAAGGTGACCAATTACCAGTAGAGACCAACAGGCACCATTACAGTTTCCATTAACTGGGACATTTCGAGACTCACACCCTGTGCTTGAAGTGGAAAAAAAAGAAGTGCCGGTACATAACCGAACTGTGGCTACGTTCACACTGTCAGTTTTTGGGATTGACAACCGCATTTCTTTACAGGTGTGAGTCTCGAAATGTCCCATTCACTCAGCAGCTTACAGTTGTGTTTAGAATACTGTCTGTATGAACCATAGACTGTAAAAAAAGATGGACGCGTCTCCTATTCCTTCCACTATAGAAAAGTGAAGCCAAAGCAACCCAGATATGGCCACAGCCATCTTGTGCTGATGATGTCATTTGGGTTTGGAGCCAGAGTCTGCGCAGTAGTGTCGTGAGGTGGAGCCGCGGTATCAAACTCCCACAGACCCAATCAACACGCCCCGTTTTTATAGCATCAAATTACTAGCTAAAATCAAACTTAATAATATTAGGGTCAATATCACTGTAGGGTGCCTTTTGGTGTCCTGTACATAAATAACTAATTTGTCATGATAACCTAACATAAAAATGACTATGAAAGGGTGTGTTATATTAGGCTAAGTTTTTATATTCATAACAAAAGCATTACTTGGCTCTTGTTTAGATACATTTTCTACATTTTTTTTTTGTTTTGTATAAGAGGATGCTTGTTATTTTGCATGTCCCATGCACTGCTCATTCAATTTGAATGAGAGTAGAATATAGTCAAATCATAAAATAAAAAAAAAAATGGTTCTCTATTAATATTTTGTTAAACTCAATTTGAGTTTATTGATCATTTGGTAATAAAAACAATATTTTTATTTAATAAAAAAGAAGAGTTTGTCCATTTCCCTTGAATGGTTGTCCACCCTGCAGTATTGGGGAATCCGCCCCTTTAAGAAAAGGCCATCCACTTTAGTGACATCAGGACAACAGATTTTTTATCTCTTCAGTGGCGGGAATTTCAACAGCTGAGGTGAGTAAGTTGGTGACTTTCCAATTGACAAATTTTCTTCGTATGAGTTTGCTTACTTGCTTTGCCAAAGCTTAACATGTCCACCCTGTCGCCATAAAATATGCCAGAAGTGATATAATATAATAATCTCTTAATTCAAAATAAAATATTAATGAATCCATCTCTGATAATCCCCGGTTGCTATGGTCACGCAGGTTGGTTTACGCATTAAACTCGTGGCCATGAGAAATATATGTCTTCCCTCATCATAAGTCATGGCCACGAGAAATGGATGTCGTTCCCTCAACATAGCATCTCGAGGCCACGACATAAGGATGTCATTACCTCGACAAAATGATCTCGTGGCCACGACATATTATCACGTTCCCACGAGTTATGTCGTGGCCACGACAAAACTAAGTGAACCGAACATGTCAGCTCCCGGGCACCCTATAAACCCTCCATTTTAGACACAGTGATTACTCTTGAGAAAGTATCATTCCCAGATAATGTGTAAACAATGACAACAATGAAAGTCTGATATTTTATATTTATATAAGGTATTTTTCTCTTAACATGTTAAGATCATCAAGTTCATGCTTTTGATATTGTTTTCATCTTATTTTTCAGTCTCCCTTACCTCAAAACGGTGTAATCGGACAGAGCTAATCACGCTCGTTATATGGATGCCAAGGGCGATATGACATTACTGATCTGTCCTTTCTACTGTAGTCTGTTGAGACACTATAAGCTGATCATGATTAACTTTGATGTCCACAGTCGAGACATCCAGGATATTCTCAGTACTTGCTTGTGAGACCAGCTGCCCAGTGCTGTTGCTGGAATCATTCACACTACCTAGGTAAGACTAACTTATTTTTTTATTCATGTTTTAGGGGAACGAGAAAAAGTTTTAAAAATGCTCTGTTCTAATAGCCTTGGTCAAAATAGCTAGAAGTCACATAAAGTCTTGACTTGATTTTATTTTCCTTTTTTAAAGTGCTTTGTGCTCTCATATTTATTTATTGATGCCATTGTACAAAAGTATATATATTTGGTTGATTAATTAAGGCATCTTTACATAGACAAGTTAAGGCTGTTCTGTGCCTGCTCAAAATTCGGTGTAGACAATGCTGCATAAAAACCAGGCTTAATTATGCCTGCTCTGATCCACCTCAGCACCTAGTATTAAATCATACAGTTGTAATTGCTGTGTAAATGCAACTATGCCACCTCTGAGCAGCATTAAACAGTCTGTGAAGACACTTAATGCATCTTTACACAGCTGAGTTAAGGCTGCTCTGTGCCTGCTCAAAATTCTGGGTAAAGATGTAATGCCACATGAAAGCCTGATTAAATAATGCCAGCCCACCTGACCAGCCACTAGCACCAAGCTGTATGGTTATCACAGCTCTGTAAATGCCACCTCTGAGCAGCATTAAACAGTCTGTGTAAAGAGACACCTGATAGCAGTTTTAAACTGCAAAGGTGGCATAGAGGCGCTTCTAAAGTGGCATTTAAGTGTCTTTACACAGACTGTTTAATGCTGCTCAGAGATGGCATAAATGCATTTACACAGCAATTACAATTGTATACTAGGGGCTGAAGTGGGACTGAGCAGGCATAATTTAGTCTGGCTTTTATGCGCATTTACACTGAATTTTGAGCAGGCACAGAGCAGCCTTATCTCGACTGTGTAAAGACATCTTTAGATCTACTTCAGAAGAGCTTCTCTGCCACCTTTGCAGTGTGAATTTGGCAGAATTATACTATTTGATGTAAGGGGTTTTGCCTTTTAGCAATCACATTATCTAAAAGAAAAAAATGGAGCATTGGATGCATTTATCAGTTCAATGTCTTGATAAACTATTGAACTAAGCAATCATGAGTTAAACCTTTGTAATGCCTTTGTCATCAGAGTAGAGTTTATTGGAGGCTCATGTAAGCATATTAATGACTGTTTCCTGAAGGAGAGGACTCAATCCTGCTGAGCCAGCAGATGAAGAAGCTTAGAGCAGACTGTCTGTCTGCTTTCTTTAAGCCTATCCTTCCTTTTGTTCACACCTAGTTCATATATTTTCATTTATTAAAAAAAAAATAAATAAATAACATTTTGTACATTGAAGTGCTTCTAATTACACGTAAACAGTGATTCTGTACAAGTATTTTCATTATTTAATACTACAGAGAAATATATGACAATCTCTTCTCTTTGGCACGTTTTGGATCCAGCTTCACCTCACTAGCGTAAAGTAGTGCCATTTTCTCAATCATGCTGAGTGGAGTCAGAAGCGCTCCTGTTGAAGAAGGCAGAGGCACCTCAGGGCCGACGCAAGATGATGCCAGGACCAGACCAGCCACAATCAACAATTTAAATCCCAAATCCAGCTGTGTTGTGTTGTGTAAACCTGGAGATGGAGTGCGCCATCAGTTGTATATTCCTACAGTGGGTAGATTTTATCAACACACCCTCATGTTGAAACATCACTTTTATTTGTTGTCATAATTTTGACTCATTCTTTAGAAGAAATTCTGTCATCATTTACCCTCATGCAGTTCCAAACCAGTATGCCTTTTCTTCTGTGAAACAAGATATTTCTCAGTAAAATCTTTATCGTCCATACAATGTCAATGGGATCCAATTTCGTTTTCAAACTATTTTCACTTAAGAAAGTCACACAGGTTTTGAATGTAAATGAGGACAGAGGTTTGATTTTTGGTTGAACTGTCCCATTAAGTCATTCAAAACCTGTTTTCATTCTTTTGTGCAGCTCTAAAGGAAATATAAACTGCTTATATAAAATATAAAGGAGTCCATATGACTTAAGTCTTCTGAAGTCATACAATAATTTTGTATAATGAAATTTAAGACCCTAACAACTGATAATCACTGTAAAGTCCTGTTCATAGGAAGGACGAAAACTATAATGATAACTATAACCGTTTAATAATAATTTTAATTGCATGAGAATATCGACACCACAGCGATAACAATAACACAGAGGAACAATATTGTTAGAATCACTTTCAGAAATTTTTTTTACAGTTAATAAATGATAAAACATTGACAGTCACAATCCACCCAAATTTAAAGAGCACAAGCATTTAAAGCAGAGGATGACAAAACTGCAGTCTGTGCTTAAAATAAACAGAATGCTGGTGTGGACACTAACATATGTGTCATTATGCCCAATGTATACTTTAGATTTTGCTACAGCATAAAAAATAAAAAGGTAATTGTGACTTATCTCTCAAATCTGACTATTCTTCTCAGCAAGTTGATATCTCGCAATTGTGAGTAAACATCTTGCAATTTTGAGTTTATATCTCACAATATAATTCTGTAAAAAAAAGTCAGAATTGTGAGATAAAAAGTCGCAATTGATGTTAGTATGCATGTCATGGTTTAATCATCTTCCATGCTTTGCAGAATTTAAACGTTATAATATTCCTTGTGTCATTCAAGCTAATTAAAGGGGTCATATGATGCTGCTAAAAAGAACATTATTTTGTGTATTTGGTGTAATGAAATGTGTTTATGCAGTTTAAGGTTCAAAAAACACAATATTTTCCACATACTGTACATTATTGTTTCTCCTCTATGCCCCGCCTTTCTGAAATGCGTCGATTTTTACAAAGCTAATAGTTCTAAAAAAGCGAGGTGTGCTGTGATTGGCCAGCTATTCAGTGCGTTGTGATTGGCCGAATACCTCAAGCGTGTGACGGAAATGTTACGCCCCTTACCATATTGTGATGATGCCCTGTCAGGCCGGAGCGATGAAACCCATTATAAACGAAACATTCGTTGCATCCAGTGGGGACATAATTATGGATTATAATGACTTATACTGTCTTTTTATGCGTTGCGTTGCATCGCGCCGCGTAAACATAAAACCATGTCTGCATTTGTGATCGGAGAAATGACAAACAACAAGCCCTACTCTACACTGCCCAAAAAATTATATAAATATATAATATATAAAAACTCTTTAAATATAAAAAAGTACTTACAGTCTTTGAGTCAGAACAGCCGGCATTGTAGTCTACTCTCCCAGGATCAGGAAACGGTCCTCCATAAAATGTGCTGCACACATCTGAATATTTGGGTTGAAGTGTTCTGGAACAGTGTTGTAAATACAACTTAACCACTGATTTCTAGTCGTGTCCATTTTTGGAAGGCCAAACAAAGTAGTTTCACTTTCACAATGAAACACAGCGTCACACACGGTGGCCTAGAGTGAGCAGAGGCTGGGAGATAAAGTGAGGAATGGCCGGAGGGCTAGAGTGAGCAGAGGCGGTGGATTCGACTCCGCTTCGTCCATGGTGATTCGCTTTCACAACGAATCACACAGTGCCTTCACGACATGGCGTATTGTTGTTGAACAACAACAATACTACAGCGAGAATAAAAGTTACGCCTTCTTTCTTTGCGTGAACATTTGGGCGGCGTTATGCAAATCTTCCCACATAGTGACGTAGATATGTGGTGGCATGTTAGAACGAGCCGTTTTAGGTAGGCGTGGCTGACTCTTAACTTTTATAAAGAATATCTCTTTGGATTTGAGACTTTAGACTTTGCAACTTTACAGATCTTCTTTATGCACCAAGAGCTTGTAACACTCCAAAGAGAAATGACAAATTTAAATTGCATCATATGACCCCTTTAACAAGGTTTCTAAGGCTTGACTGAACCTTGAATCCTCTAAAACTCCAGTGCAATGGTAAAAGTTGCTACAGCGACATCTACCTTATATGGTTTTGCTAAGAAATACAAAAAATCGAAAAATGTTGACATTTATGTCATCATCTCTATGTTCTATTCCAGATTCTCCCTCAAAGCGATAATCGCCCCGATTCAACAGGTGGCAACTCCCTTCCTTTGCCGGACATTATGCCAAACCAGGCCTCCAAACCAAGCGTGTCCATTCGGCGCCACAAGGGCACCACGGATTTGCCCTACAGCCCTCAGCGTGGGTACATGCGTGGCCAGAGACCCAGTATCTGTGCCCCCACTGAGGCTGAGCTGGCGCTGATGCGGCGCTGCTCTTTACGTGAGCCGAACTTTCGTCCATGTTGCCGCCATGCTCTTAGCGTTCCCAAAATGGCAAGTCCAAGCACAAGCCCTCTGTGCAGCACCCCATCTCGCAGTGCTCTCTGCACACCTGTACGGGACATAGACTGCAGTCCTAAAGCACGCAACAAGCTAATAGAGAGCGAGAATGCGCAGACTCCTACTTGTCCACCGGAGCTTCGCGAACAATGCCGTTACATCTCCAAAGATGGGAAGTGTAGGGTAGACTTGGCACATATGGCTGAGAGAGAACGATTCCTGGCTGACATCTTCACGTCTTTTGTAGATCTTCAGTATAGATGGTTTCTTTTCGTGTTTATGATGTGCTACGCAGTCACCTGGTTTATTTTCGCAGGGCTTTATTCGCTAAATGCATTCTTGCGTGGAGATCTTGAAGTTCCTGGTGACGCTGATGTGTGCTACACCAATATAGATGGCTTTGTGTCAGCATTGCTCTTCTCAGTAGAAACACAGAGGACTATTGGCTACGGCGCTCGCACAGTTTCGCCACGCTGCTACGAAGGTGTGCTTTTGGTCATGGCGCAGTGCATTGTGGGCTCCATGATTGATGCCCTTATGGTGGGCTGCATGTTCGTCAAAATTTCGCGTCCCAAGAAGCGCGCAGAAACACTTCTTTTCAGCCATACTTGTGTTGTGGCCTACCGTGATGATCGTCTTTGCCTTATGTTCCGTCTCGGCGATCTGCGTGAGAGCCACATGGTGGATGCCAAAGTACACGCTAAACTCATCAAGTCACGGCAGACGTCAGAGGGGGAATTTCTCCCGCTAGAGCAGTCTGAGATCGACCTGGGCTACGAGAGTGGCTCTGACCGTCTGTTCCTGGTGGAACCGCAGGTCATTCAACACACCATCGATTCCAGCAGTCCTTTCTGGGAGTTTGGGCCGGAGCAGCTGCGGAAGCAACAGTTTGAGATTATTGTCATCTTGGAGGGCATTGTGGAAGCAACAGGTGAGCTCACAATCATAGCCCACTTTACCTGTTGACCCAAATGTCTTGCCATGACAAGCAAATATGGCATTTTAAAGAACTATGAATGCAAGAATACAAGAAACATTTTTATTAGTTGGTATATTTTATTCACTTCCCCACTGGGCTGTTGAGAAGTGGGGAGTTTGAAACCAAACAAAGCATATATGTAAAATAAATTAAGCTGAAAAATCATTTGCCACCAGTGAATCTTACAAAAACCTGCCAAGAACTTATTTGAGTAGTATTTGTTGTACTATAAATAGCAGTATACATAGACATATTATTATTTAAGTGTTATGTGTAAACTCTTATAGTATTCATTAATATTTAAATGTACCTTTATTTTTATATTTTTCAGTAAAATTTTTATATATTTTTAATTAAGCTTTAATGAATTTTTTTTACATCAACTTTATTTTTGTTAGTTTCTAAGGCATCATTTCTAATTTCATGCAATACTTATATTTTATTTCAGATTGATTTCAGTTACAGAATTTAAATTTGTAGTTTTATCCAACAACACTGATTACAGCAATGAAAACTAACTAACGAAATAACTAAAAGTCAAAAGTAATGAGAATTTGGGCAGATATGTGTGCTGAATTATCATGAGAGTGATGTGAAACAATGGTAAAAATAAACTCTTAACAAAAAAATTAAATTAAATTAAATTAAAACTACAGAAGTGGAGAAACCACGCCAGTTTAAGACCAATACGATTTGTTACAGAATAGCGCCATCTTGTGGACATAGTGTTTTCTCAGCTCGTTTGGCAACTTTATTTTGACAGGAATGATGTGCCAGGCGAAGACTTCCTACATCGAGACGGAGATTGAGTGGGGAGCCCGGTTTGAGCCGTGCATGACACTGGAGAAAGGGGCGTTTCGAGTCGACCTGAGACGCTTCCACAGCGAGACATATCCAGCTGCAGACCCGCAGCTTCTATGTCTGCGGTTCTGAAACTGCTGGTGCTGCGGGTCTGCAGCTGGATAATATTGTCCACAGCACATATCCCGTGCCTCTTCCGCCGTGCAGCGCGCAGGAACAGCATCACCTGCAGACCCTCCAAGTGGGACTGGAGCTCCAGGAATCTCTCAAAGACGGTGCTAACTGGAAATTGGGTGGAGACGACCAAGAAGACGACATTGTGAAACCACCAGGAGCATGTACTTTCACTATCCACAACATCCAGGAGGAGCGAGTGTCGGAAGTCAACGAATGCGAATCTCTTTAGTTGTTGTGAGTGCGATACTGACGGTGCCCTTTCTCAGCGGT